>NW_025784773.1:0-67826 GCF_021130785.1 Homalodisca vitripennis
TTCATCCAAGATTTCTTATTCTTAATGTACCAAGTACGAAATAACTATTGGTCCGTATTTTGTTGCTTATCTTGACGTCCTTACACATATTATGACAAAACTGCAGCAAAAACTCATAACCTCTTTGAAAAATAACAAGAACTAATAATATTTCTTATTGATATAATGGATGTAACTGTAATAGTGGTTGTAACAGATTATATTGCAGAAAGGCAAGTGCGTAACACATAAACTTATAAATAGAAATCTTAATGAAGAATTTTATTCAAAAATATCTAAGTATATAAAACATAATTAACAATAAAACCTAGGTAATAATTCCATCAAGATACTAATAACGCAATCTCCAAAATCGTCAAAATTCAACATTTCGCAAAAAAACGTGCAAAGATAATTCACATCCACCAGACAGACTGTACCATCATTACCTTCTGCAACTAAGATGACTTCTTCATTTTTTGCACCTTTTCATAAATGTAGTTCAACCTTTTCCTGAAAATACTAAATTAGTCAAAATCATTAAACATGAATATTGAACACCAAGAAGGAATTTATTCTGTAATCAACTAAATTTGCCAAACCTTCATATAACTTTAATAAATTTCATTTTAACAATGGATTTCTTTTGAATTCAATATCACTTTTATCAAAAGTAAAATGAGGTAACTAGGGCAACAAGAATCTCGTCATAAGCAAACTTAAACCAAATATACAAACTCTTATTTTTAAAACTTTCCACTGATATATTGGTATGCTCATGACATGAAAATTTAAACAAAAAAGTATTTCCTATTCAAAATCTTTTTAAATTGTTATTTTGTCACCCGAAAATAATAAAATGTTACATGTTGCCAATCCTCATATATCAAGAAGACCATTCTAAAGAGCCTAAAATGTACGCAGTAAAAAACATATTAATTTATAATGGGAGTTGTGCAACAAAATTCAAAACAATAAAATGAACACTAAACCACTATTAATTGAAACAAATCTATAAACGTTTTAAAAACATGCCATAGTTTACAACATGACTAAAACAAATTAACTATATTTCGTGTATTGGATGGTTTATTAAAAATCTCTGATTCAACTATAAATATTTCAAACGTGTTAAAAATAAGAATTTATAAACCAACAAGTTTTAAAAGATATTTTGGTACAAAATTACTTAAACACAATGACCACACGAAACAAGAAAACATAACAGTCGGATTAAATGCGTGCAACAAATCCAGATGTTTAGTGTGCAATATGTGCTTTACTCCAAAACCATTTACAAAAAGTGCTACACAAATATTTACAGAATATGTTAAGATTCATGTGGCTCCAAAAATACTACTTATCAATGCAAAACACGTTCCAATGCCCAAAAACGTAATTGGCTTCACAATAAATTCTTTAATAACAAGAATGGCAGGCATAGTCGTAATACGTATACAGCCGCTTGTGTAACTGACTCACTGACTGATATATAGATACAAATTCTAACATTGTTTTAGAAGTGATAGAAACTTGAAATTTGGCACGCAGGTACCTTTTGCAATATGGCTTACAGGAAAAGTCTGAAAACAAGACATTTTTACTTTTAAACCCCTCAAAAAAATTTCGTGAAAATTCGCGCCTTTTTAAACTTTCAGGCACATTTTAAGCCCGATAGCGGGCGAACCGATAGAGCTAGATCGTATTTGACGGAAACATCGTTAGTCAGGAATGAAAACTATTTTCTTTTTTTTTTTTAATTCAGTAACAAGCTTTAGTTTTATTCTTCTGGTTTTATCAGTGGAATGCTTGAGCAGTGTTAGTCTTCATATGATTTATACATAACTGTACAATACAATATATTAATTATATTATACAATACAAGAACAATGTATAATGGATACTGGATAATCACCGGTTAAAAAATTTTTTCAATGGTGTACTATATTTGCCAATTTATGTGGTCAGACTTGAGACCAATGAACCACAAATTTCTATTTCCGTTTACCACAATCAATATTTTTAGAATTTTAATTTACATGTCTGTATAGTTAGACGCTGGCATCTTTTTCACATTTTGTCAACGTCCTTATAGTCTGAAATTGGCATTGAAAGGTCAAAGTGGTGTATGTATTTGTGTGTAGTCTGAAAATATTAAACTACGGCAAATTATATACATTAACTTACGACAATGCAGTCTAAACATAGTTTTCCCTTTCATCTTTGTTAGACGTTTCATAATAAAGTAATAAATTTAAAAAAAAAATACAGTTACAAAGAATACAACAAATAAGAAAAAAAAGTATATACCAAACTGTATGATGCATACAATATAAAAGTCTGAACAAGATATGACATTCATCTTAATAAACAATACAAATTATATTACAAGACCAATGGATACTGAATAATCACCGGTTTTAATACATTTTTAAATGGTGTACTGTATTTGCCACTTTAAGTGGTCAGAGTTGAGATGTATAAACCAGATATTTCTATATCCGTTAAACACAATTGATATTTTTTAATGTTTTTTTTTACATGTCTGTATAGTTAGACACTGGCATCTCTTGCACATTTTGTCAATGTCCTTATA
Organism: Homalodisca vitripennis; assembly: GCF_021130785.1. NCBI lineage: Eukaryota > Metazoa > Arthropoda > Insecta > Hemiptera > Cicadellidae > Homalodisca > Homalodisca vitripennis. The sequence goes on from NW_025784773.1 coordinate 2,576, forward strand.
GTTGGAAATTGGCATTTAAAGGTCAAAGTGATGTATGTATTTGTGTGTTTTACTTCTATTGCTATAATTTCAATGCAGTGCTGTATTTGCCATTTTAAGAACATCGTTTGATATGTAACTCATCTTAATTTGTATAAAATTAATGGGATTTGTTATTTCATATAAAGTATTACAAATATGATTCCTTGGATAAAGCAAAAATCCATATCAAATCACACACAGTAAAACAAAACATAATACTAATTATTATAATACCCTGTTCTGATGTATCATTCACATAAAAACCAAATTAGTAATCGCTGTAAAATATCTGTTTATTTCTTTAAGTTGATCATAGCAATATAGCATATGTACAAGCCTATTGGGATAAGTACTTTAAAAAATGAAGGCGTAAAGAATGTGTTCTGTAACTATAAAGTAGTAGCACTCAATTACTTGCACGGTCTATTGAATATGTAAAACTGAAGTTTAAATCGTTAGAAACAAATTTTATTCATTGTAAAATAAAGTTAAAACATTTAAAAATGTGCTCAAAGGACAGAAACAAAAATTTTAACATAATGTCGTAGACATTCAATTAACCAACCATGTTTTTTGTCAGTCTCTTCCTCTTCAATTATTATACATCCCGCTAACTCCCTATCACAAAATTTGGAGAAAGTTTTACTAGATCTAATAACAGATAACTGCTGAAGCAACTGGCAAGACTCTGTGGATATTGTAGACGTGGTGAGCATTAAGCCTGTAGCCCTAATCCTTAAAGCTTCTGGCAGAAGAAACATTTACTATATTTATATCGTCTCCTAAATTAATCCATTTAATTTTATTTTAAGCTTAAAATTTAAAGTAATGACGATTTTGAAATGGTTTATTGATTTATAGTAAACGGCAATGCTATGACATAAGGGAATACATACAAGTTTATAAGTACAGTAGATTATACAAGATTAATGGTGAATCAACAAAGCCAAATAACAATATTAGCAATAAACAAACAAACTTAACAATATAAATAACAAATAAATAGAAACTAACTTGAAATAACAATAATAAATAATATTAACATGATAATTATTAACTATTTTATAGGCGTTGTTACGTGGAATAGTGTTACCGTACCGTTGAGTCATGAGGACAGCACTGTTTCCCGAGTAGCTTGTGGTAGCGGCTGTTCTTGAAAAGAGGCCACGAGATCTGGTACCGTATGAAATCCTAAAGTTGTCTCTCTTTGAAGCAGACCTGGACTTTCAAGCTGATGTGACAAGAAAGCGAAGAAACAAAACATCAAGAAGGAAGCATATAAGCCTTAAGAGATGTACCGTTCAACAGTTACGACACATCAGCATTTGGAAAATTTACACATCCATACCTCACGAAGATTTTAGGCGACGCTGAACGCTTTCAAATTCACCCATAAAGTACACCTAACGGGGAGAGCAGACGACAGGACAAAAAACTACATTTAAAGGAATGGATCCGTTTATAAGACTAATTAATTTATTGATCGGCTTTTAGTGGTGTATTCTGATTGGTTGGGCATTCTTAGCAACGTCCAAGGCTAGTGCGGCAGAAAACGTTCTTCGCAGTTACAATGGTTAAGAAAATACACACTAGACATATGAATAATTTTCTGCTGATAAATAATAAACATTTTTTTCTCAACAATGATTTTTTATTACTAGTACGGCCATTACCGTGCATGTATTTCTTACCACAATTACCACTAATTCTACCTAGCCGATTATTTATAACTTCAATACGATTTATTTGGATAATTCGCAATGAATTTTTTTAATAAATATTTTTAGATTAAAATAACGTAAACAGAAAACGATATAAAAAAGTAGCAAACGTTTATTAATTTAATACTGAAATTTTTTGAAGGATTTTAGGAGTTGTTACAAGTTATTTAATTTTAACACAAAATATATCTAAAAACGATGCTTTAATATACGAAACTATGCTCCTACCAAGTGAATGGATGACCTAACTTCATAAATAGAGATAACACTCTACATAAACAAAACAAGTTTGGAATTTATATCTACCTACTACTAAGTTATAGATTGATGTCGTAATGTAAATTATATTTTATTTATCATAATTGTGTTCTATAATAATTAATAATTACATTAAATTTAATAAAAAATTCAACGATTATGCAATAATGTTTAAACAGTTAATCTATTTACTTATATCTACGTTATTTTTACATATTTGCTAAAATTACATGTGGGCCTTATCTGAAAAGCGTCACGAAGCTGAAGACAGTGTAACATTCAATAGTTATCGACCACTCCAGGCGTGTTATAGCAGTATTACAATTAATTACTTATTTTATTAACTACTAGATCAGTCTTATTATTTTATCACATTATAACTTAAGGACAGGATATGTTTGTTTCTAATTAATCCTAGAAATAATAACCGTGCAAAGAAAAATTTAATATTTTGTTGTAATTTATGTACAAGTTATATATTAAAAGAGAAAAAAAATATAGAAATTTTTAAGTCGATTATAAAATTAGGTTTTTGACATTACTTTCTTACAGTTATATCATCAACCTGCTAACACATTCTAAAATTATGCTGTGTACACTTTGTAAAAATTGTTTGACTAAAAATTGAATTGTACTCACATATAAATATGTAGAAAACGAATATACTATGAGGTTCTCGCTTTTCCCATACAGTCGTCAAGAGCACTTGTTAAATTCTAAAAGCTAAGCGAGGTCCGTTAGAAACTCAAAACACGTTTCGCATTTTTTCTGAAATCCCTTTAGATAACCTTACAAATTTCTTTGTGCGCTGGTATTTATATTAACATTTCTGTATGTTGAAATTTTTTCTTCGATAATGTGTAACGTTTTCAAAAATGTGTAAATATAACACAAAGGCGAGGTCCAACAACACACACATATCATTCACGGACTATCGAATGTCTTAGTGGAGTGCTGTTTTTTACGTTGCATGGTCCTATAAAGGTTACATGTCTACTATGAAATTTGATGGTAAACATCCACTATTTATCTTATTCTATTTATGACTGTATTATTTCCAAAAAAATATTCCATTTTTTTTAGTAAATAACATATTAAATTTTCTTTCGCCGCTTTGTAAGAAACTAATGAATACTGTTTTAAGTTACTTCACATGCAAGGAAATATTTAGCACAATATAAAAACCTATTTTAATCAAACAAAACAATTTAAAAGTAATTTACTCGTTGAACTTTTTCTTTTATTATTGAGTATAACAATTCACCAGATTATTCGATGTCCATAAATAACGATTTTTTTTGCGAAGCTACCCTTTAACTAGAACTCGAACGGGACTATCTCGCCCAATAACAATTTTTGAGTTATGTTAGGTAGATTTGTATGTTTTAAGTAAAAGATTATATAACGTAAAGTTTTCTCACATGGAAAGCGAAGTTGCTTCCTTTCAAGGTGGCAAACAAAGTTATTTGCAAGGATGATGTGGGTTTTAGATTAAAGATAAACATCCGGGTAACTAGAACTTCGCGTCCTACTTTAATGCAATGCCTATCTTTCCTGATTAGATCTTCATTAATGTTGAGTTTATGAGAAAATTGTTTTCCGATAGTTACAAAATTAAAGTATGGTATACTGTTAACTATAAATTGTTTTGAAAGCCACAATTTTAAAATACATTCTGTAATACGAGCTGTGGTTTTATGTCCATTATATACGGGACACCATATTGAATACAATACTTTGTATTTATACAGGGTGTTTCAAAACTTGTACAAACTTTAGGATACTGTTTCATACAAGAGAAGACGAAAACTAAATGCAAGCAATGATATATGTCTTTATTTAACGTATGTCTTTTTGTGTGTTATTCCTTAAAAATTCTTTTTTTACTAATCACCCAACTTTAACCAAACTTTAGGAAACTTTATATTGACATAATCTATATGCATAAAAGACAAGCTCATTTATTCACTTATCACTAATACTCCAACTTTCCGATATCACAGAAAGTCGAAATTGTGAACATGTATCTAGCAAAGATACATCACTAGGAGTATAAAGTAGGGTTACAAATCCCTAGTACAACTATTTTCAAATTCTCAATGGCCTACAAATATAACATTTTACACACACGTGAGGAGGTAATTTTCATAACCCACATGTCCATGTTCACTGATTTTTTAGGAAAGCCAAAAAACTGCCTAACTTATATTTTCTAGACAGAACCTCAACAACAACAATATTTTTAATCTGTGTAGCTTTATTGGCAAAAAATAACTAAAAGTTGTAGAGAAAATTATATTAATCCCTTCAAAATTAGAAAAGTATTTGTCACAAGTGGGGTTATGCTCGAAACACCCTTCACAAGTGGGGTTTTGAAAACAACACACTTGTATATGTGGGGTTTTGTTTCAACAAATTTAACTAATATTAGATTGGAAGCGTTTTGATTAATGCATTATGCTTTTGGCTACTAAACAATAAGGTTTAAAAAATAAAAATGTATAAACAAGTGAGACATTTACACAGTTTTATTAATTCTCTTTGTATTACAATTAAGTTTTAGTTAAAAAAACTAATGATTGATAAAAATATTTTACATATCGAAAAAGGTATAAAATTCAGTATATCTTATTTCTAAAATGTTATTTATAAGTGGTCCGCGCAGTCGTCTTCCAAGCAGTCGCACTCGACTTCTTCATCCTCTGGGCCTGAGGGGGAACCAACAATGATATTTTTATACCATATGAGACTTGGATTATCTTTCCAATATTGCTCGAAAAGAATGGTCAAAAGATCACTGACGTCCTTCTTTTTTCCAGCACTGATAGGGTGCTGTAGTGGGACCTCTTCAAGAGGACTTTCGAGTATTTTTGCCCAGGTCATGTATTTTTTTCAACAGACTATATTTTACAAGATCAGGTTGGAAACGGTAAAACTCATTGCCTGTTACCCAGATCTTTATTAATTTATTGTTCTTACGAGTTTCTGGATTACAATATTTTTCATATCACTGATTTTAGGTAAGTGCTTCAATGCATTATCAAGGGACTTACCGTTTTTAAGAGGCCAATCTCGGCCAAGTACCTTTACATTTCCTACTTTTTCACATTCCTCGATGTATTTCTTCTTTATTGAGTGTTGGTTTTTTATGTAAGAGTTTTTCGGCTCTTCCAAAAACGCTATCAGCAAGTAAAAATGAATGACCTCTCACGGGAAATGTAATGGCTATTTTCTTCAAGCAACCATTATGTGATGCTAAAAAGTACATGAGGGTATAAAGCACATGATTGTTTTTATTTTGCCCAGTGCAACCATCACTGAACAATCGCAAATGAGCAACACTTGATAGGTCTACGTTTTTGAGATAGGCTAACAAAGCAGATGCGACTTCGGTTGAACCACGACCTGCTTGCTCTTCTGTCCAAATATATAAATTTGGTCTCTCGCTCCCTGCAATATCTGTTACACAAACATTATACAATCCCAGCTGTCTAGCATAAAATGCTTGTTGAATGGGAGTACGTGGTAGAGGTTGAACCTGCTGCATATCGAAACATATCGTATTTTTTTCGTCGCGAACTTCTTTCATTAGGTCATAAAAGCATTTCGCCCTTTTCTTATGTATTCTTTTTTCCGTAAAAAGGACCTGTTTCTGTGCAGTTGCAGCGTTTTCTATTTTATTGTCCAGCATCGCCCAGTACCCACAAATATCAGAAGCTGGAGATCTGCAACCTACATTAAATTCCGTTCAAAATATTTTCCGAAAAATTTAAACCCTCATCCTGAGTTGCATAATTTTTTGGGTAGCATTATGAATGCTATGAAGCTTTTTAATTGATAAATCACTATTCAAATATACTCGTTTGTCTTTTCTGCGATTATAGTGGCTTTCAGTGCCTTTTAAGTTGCCAATAAACTTACGAACAGCTTCTTTTTTACCTAAATACCTTTAACTGACTTTGTCACCACCTCTGACGTCTTCTAATCCTTTGTTATTTTTTAGTTTTGAAATGATACTTCGTACTCTTTCAGTTTTAAATTGCGTAAGACGCAAAAAAACTGTTTGCATACATTGACACTTTTGCCTCCAGATGCAAGAGGAAAGCGGTAGGTTACCGATGTAGACTTAGGTTTTGATTTAGCTTGAGGTAGGCCTAGGCCTAAGCAAGCCTCTCGAGATTTCCGGTGTTGTACATTTTTAGTTATTATGAACCTACCAATATATTGATTGATCTTGGTATAGTTTTTCAGGTTTTGAGTACAACATGTTTCTGAATGTCAAAGCATCTCTAGGACGTACTTCAGAACGCTTAAACACGTTACCCTTGTGATTGCAGCCTATGAAAACACAACCACCAAAAAGAGTAGCATATCTCTTTTCTTTGAGTAGTTGTCGCTTTGGTGTTTTCTTTTGTCTTTTTCTTGAACCGACACTCGAGTCTCTAATAAACACAGTATTTTTACCAACATTATTTTCAATTGAATTCATTCATGCAAAATTGCAATATTGCGCAACACAGTAACACGATATCTACCTAACCTCAAACCAAACATAACATCACAATAAATTCAGTCATCTGAGAGCTGGAAGCAGACACAGGTCATGTGACTCCAATTCCTGCTTCTCATTGGACAAACAGCTGATGTGGGGTTTTGCTTTTGACAGCAATTTCTTCAGTTGTTTTTAAAATGGATGTATGGGGTTTTGCTAGCTTCAGCACATTAAAATATGAGTAGTTTCTAATTCTAAACAAAGAGCAAACACAAACTCGAAAACAATTTTTTTGGACTTGTGGGGTTATGAAAATTTCCTCCTCACGTGTCTTATGCTCTCCAAAAAAATATAAAATATTTCATGAAATTTTTCCAAAAATAGGGGTAAAAAATTAAAATCTAGTTACAACCCCTAGAAAATCTATATTTTATTTTTAGCTTATCGATGCCCCACCAAGATGGAATTTGACGCAAATGTGTTTTACGCTCTCGAAAGACAAATAACACATCTTTCATGAAAACGAACCGTATGAATTTAATTGGGGTTACAACCCCAATAAGAACTATATATGTGTTTTCCAACTTATCTAAGGCATACTAGAAGGGTGAAATTTGAAATATAAGTGCGTTATGCCAATAGGCAAGAATACAGTTACGTCACAAAGATCAACTACTCATAAGAAAAAAGGTCTGAAACCCTAATATAAACTTATTTCGTTTTCTGCTGTCATAGAAAGAAGAAATTTATACATTTTTTATACTGTATGCTGTATTTATAGTATACTTGTGAAGTTCCGAGTCGTTGATGTAGTGAGCTGAACCAACATACATATTTATACAGCATATACGGGCGATGCGCGGTGTTACAAAGGCTTGCATGACTGCCACTGCCACCTACATAATACTGTATTGCCGCTGAATATGAATAGTAAACACTCACGTCACACTGAACATCTGTCTTCGCTTCTACACAACTCTTACTTCATTACCAAGTAGCAAACATGTTGTGTAATCCATGTGTCTAAATTCACAATTACTAATATGAAGCATCGGTTTTAAGTCGGAGTGCATTTTTTAACTAAAACGATTTCGTCACAACTCTTTAAAATATCGTCTTTAAATAAAGGATAAATATAACTGATTAAATTATTTCACGGTAAGTGATAGGATTGCGAAACAGAATTTGGGAGATCCTATAAGTAGTCCCAAAAAGAAACAGTTTTTGTTGAGGATATGGAATTTTTACCGTATGTGCACAAAATGTGACACAGGGAGTGACGTGTTTTTATTTATAATCATTTGGATTCCTTAAAAAATATTACTAAAATACATATCAATTCCTAAAGAAATTTTCTAGTACAATATATTTAGGGCAGCAATGATTAAAAACACCTCACTCTTTAAAGTTATAACTCAACAATATACTTTTAAAATATAACATCAATATCTATTGCACCATTTTAAACATAACTTGATACTTGAATTATACAAAAACATGTAACCTATTTGGAGCCACTTTGTCAAATCGTAGCGAAATAACAATAATTAAAACTTCTTTTATTGCAAAAAAACACTTTATAAAAAACCAGTACTAAATTGAACAATTAATAGATGTACAAGTTTTGGATAATTTTTCAAACCGAATAAAAATATTCTTTTATAATTTGAGATGTTTTCAAGACATTATATTATGGCATACTTTAATGGATCCATTTTGCGTGATTGGTTTTCAGAGTTGTCTGGAAAGTTGTTTCATTCTACTTCAATGTTAACTGAGTTGGATGTTAACAAGATAAAACCACCTTAGTATAACGATTTATTACTGCAATATTAATGTAAACTCTGAATGTTGTTCTAAGAAGCTTGCATACGGTCTTCATTTAACGTTTCAAATTGATTAACTAATAAACAAAATATTTGTTACTACAGTAAATTCAATTCACGTTACTGATTGAATAGAACGAAGAATCCATTAGGTAATGAAGTGGCGGGAGATAGCGGTAATCAGTCCGCTTGGATTTACGAGGCCGGAGACCTGTCACCCTCCCCGCGCCTTGCATTCAAGTGTTGAGTCTCCGGCATAATTACCTCCCAATTTGTTGCGTTAGCGCCGCGAGACGTAGTCATGCTTGTGTCTGCGAGATTACGTGTAATATGGCGTCAAGTTTTCAATATATAATCTAAATATTTAGTAAAAGAAAAGTTTTTCATAACATCAAATTTACCGCTAGGGACTAGATTTAGCGGTTTCATTTATTGTTAGAGATATTGAAAATGTGACAATAGCAACTGAGTATCAATAACGTAGAAATCCATACGAATCTAGTCTCAGAGCCATTGTCGTCTCAGATGTCATAACATTCCGGGGGTCGAGCAGTTTCTATTCGCAGCTGCAAATTGTTATTGAGACGTTACGTCTCGCAATCCTTGGGCATATCCTTGAATGATCCATTCCCTTCTGTTATGATAGTTCAATATGTGTGATTGCGTTTTTATGTAGTATTGTTTAATAACATCATAATCGTGCAAATAAATCTCATTAAAATAATAATTAATAAAACTTTGTGCTAATGCAGTTCAAGTGTTTATGTAATTAGACTTGTGTACTTGAGTTCTCACCTCCAGTTTCCTGAGTCAAAACAAAACTGATGAGATTATTTTTGGTATTTATTTAAATGACTACATGTACATCAGTATTAATGTTGCGTACTGTTTACATCATGTGATTCTGAAAATATATAAAATATGAACTAAAATCGATGTATAGAAACATATTTTGACACTTAATGATAGACAATGTATGTAAAAGATTACTAAAATTAATATAAGATAGTCTTAAAGACCCTATTTTAAAAAGTTGCAAAGGCTATACATTTTGGAACTGGAATTTACGTAACTGGGAGACATATCGTAACCTGTGAACACTTGCCTTTGCAGGCAGGTATTCACTTTATCAAAGTGTATAATTAAATATATATTATTTTTAAATCATCGCCTAATGTATACTTTTTTTACCGTCAATGGCATTCTATTAAGTGTCGGCGAGTATTTGGTACACGATTGGGAAACCAAGCATACGGGAAACTGACACTGGCATTGACAATTGGCGAATGAAAGATGTATGTGTGAATATAATATTGTGCTATTAATGTTGAAATTTTTATATCGATCATGCTTCTTGCCATATGATTTACATCTTTTACGGTAATAAAAAGTTTGAGTTCATATAAACTAACTATAATGATCCGCTGTTAACCTACATTACCATCAAAAAAGGCAAATATCTAAAATTATCACAGATAATTGCTTAATATTACTTTTCTTTCTATTAGTTAATTTTAGTAGAGTTATGGTCAGTATTATGGTGTAAAAACAAATTCATTTATTTTTATATTTATTATTCTTTATATTTAGATGTTTGTAAAAATCTGTTGTAAAATATGTTCAGTAACTGGATAAGAACAGATAGAAATGTTTAAAATATTGGAATTTCTTTTTTTATAACGGTTCCTACCGAGGAACGGGTGGTAAAAAATACATTACGTAGCACCTTTACATAATGGACGAAAAAAGAAGAAAAGTATTCGAAAATACTTAACTTTTAGAAACATTCAGAACATATTTTTGTAGGCAGTTTGGTATGCACAAGTCTTGCAAAGAGGATTAAAAAATTGCTGAGGCGTTATTCGAGCGGTCTAAGGCGTCAGATAACGTAGGTCTAAATAGTGTCTGTGACCGTTACAATCTATATCAGTAATATCGACTGTATCGACTCTTCTCCTTATTCCTTATAGTTTGAGGACGGGCAGAATAAGGCAAAAATTCAAACCCATAAAAATTATAAATCTGGCTGTAAAAGAATTTCGGCCTGACTTCAAAGTAGAACAACATTGGTAACATTGCAATTTACACTTAATATTGAATATTTTTGTGCCATCGTTGAATTTACATTGTTTCCCAGATTAACAATATATAAGTACAAACACTAGTGTGAGAACCTTTTTTGTCCTTTTATAACAAGAAGATTATAAATTGCAGTTAGTTTTAGGATCTTCCGGAGTGATGGGATATTCTGGATAGGTTAAATTTGGGTAGGGGCCGCCTCCTATCGAGATCAATAAGGAAGAATTTAGGGCACTAATCTCAAGTCATGTCCCCTCAAAACAAGAGGAAGCCAGCCAGCTCTGAACCAGACTCTCCAGTCAAAGCAGGCAAGGGGTGACACACCTTTATGTTGATGCTAGCAAGAACCTTTGTTCTCCTGATCACATAAAATATTCTTGTTAAGAATGTTTACAGACTATAAGCTGCTAAAAACATTTTAACTATTTTTAGAACGTATGTATATTCTTTTTTTTCATTTTATAATTTTTTAAACACTTTTTAATTCAATTGAGTCAATTTGTTTCATCAAGCAATGCCATTAAAGAATGTTAATAAAAAATAGGGCGGGAAATAGCCAATTTGCATCGTAATTACACCCCTCCAACCAGCACCACAAAACTTTTCAGAATTAGAGTATGAAAAAAGTTCATAAATGTAATAGAAACGGGTTAGATAATATTGGCTTCTAACTGTGATCGAAATGTATGGCTCATTACAATAAAAAAATTTAAAGCAAATTAAAAAAGATCTCTAGGAGTTTAAAAAGGGTTACAATCCCATAAGGGAAACATTTTTTCCAAATTATCGATGGCGATTAAATTTTAAACACACCTGTCTTTAAGCTCTGAAAATACAAGTATAAAATCTTTTACGAAAATAAAATACATATAGGGGTTAAGTGGTGTTCCTTACAACCCCTGTCGTGTTGGTTAAATAAATGCAGTTTATGTTTTTGATTTTCTTTTATATATTGTATTATATTTTAAGTGCCATAGCGAGTGATAGTGATGCAATTCAAGTTAAAGACAGTGAAGTCAACAGTGAAAGGAAAACTAAAAAGAGGTAATGTCATCGAAAGATGAAATATAGGATCAAGAAATGAGGTTAGTCAGTCAAGAGATTGGTAATGATTGTAAATTTAAGTAACTTCGATGTTTTGAGAGAATTGATGAAAACCAAAGAAAGATCATTATGACATGTTTTTAAAACTTTTAGTCTCACAATGAGCAATCGCTTTATTTCGCAGACCTTATCTCCTTACATGAAATAAAACAGCGACGATGGAGGAAGCCAGAAATTGGTGTTAAATTCAATGACAAAAGCTGTACTTACTAGGCAAGAATAAAAGAAGGGGGCAGAGTAAATTATATAATAATTTGCTTCAAAGCCACGTGTTCAATACTCGGAATTAGTGGAAGACTGCAAACACATTCAAAAGGTGCTTAAGACAATTGGCGAAGCTCCCATTGATAACAGAGGTAAATATGACCATAAACATAGTAGAACTTCTGAAGATATAAAATAGAATTTAATAAAGTAGTCTTATAAAGCCGTTTAAAGGTCAATCTTGCAAAACGTTATAGAAAACAATAGCCTATCCGATGAGGAAAAGAGAAAACAATAAGAAAATATTTATGATCTTTTTAAAGTAAAAAATAGACACTGGCGATATGATGTATAAACCAATGCCGAAATCTATAGAGTAAGAAAGAAAATGTTAAAACCTGAAATAGTATGCGATGAAGATGACATCAAACTGTTCACCACCTTCATTAGAGAATCGGAGAGAAAATACTATCTCCTCTTGCAAACCTCAAAAACGTGTGTTAATTGCCTATGCGAGACAGTAATCTATCACATACTAACGCTGAGCCGAAGACGACCTACTGAAGCCACTGGAACCCTGGTAAAAATGATTCCTGATGAGTACCAAAGGAGAAGTTCCCATTTTATACTGTATGCTGTATTTTTGTATGCTTATGAATCCCTTTGTCGTTGATGTAGTGAGCTGAACCAATATAAATATTCATACAGTATATACGGGCGATGCGGGGTGTTACAAAGACTTGCATGACTGCCACTGCCACCTACATAATACTGTATCGCCGCTGAATATGAATAGTAAACACTCACGTCTCACTGAACATCTATCTTCAGTTCTAAATAACTCTTATTTTATTACCAAGTAGCAAAAACATGTTGATCAAATTCATAATTACAAATATGGTGAAATCGTTTTTAAATTGGTGTGAAAATTTTAACTAAATGTATTTGATCACAACTCTTTAAAATATCATCTTTTAATAAAGGAAAAAATTATTTATTATTTGTTATTACAAATTATTTTACGGTAAGTGGTAGGAGTGCGAAACGGAATTCTGGAGATCCTATAATTAGGCCCAAAGAGAAACGGTTAATGTTAAGGATTTGGAATGTTTACTGTATGTGAACAAAATTTGAGTTAGGAAGTGAAAATGTTTTGTTTATTATATTTGGACTCCCTAAAACAATACTAACATAAATAGCAGTTTTCACGTAAAATGTCCTTAATTCATAAATGAATGAAAACACGTCACTCTTTAAAGTTATATTTTAAAAATGTAACATCAGTATCATTGCATGACTTTAAAAATAACTTGAAACTTGAATTATATAAAACCATATAACATATTTGGAGCCACGTTATCCAATCATAATGAAATTGAAAATTAAATTTTGTTTCATCGCAAACACTATATACAAAACCAATACTAAATTTATTAATAATAGAATTTAAATTTTGGATGATTTTTCAAACCGAATAAAGAATTATTTTTTAATTTGAGATAAATATAAGATGTTTTGAAGTCATTAAATGTAATGTATTCGTGTTAATATATCGCAATGAAGACATCCTTTAATGGATCCATTTTTCGTGATTGGTTTTCAGAGTTGTCTAGGATCTGGTTTCGTTCTCTTTTAATGTTAACTGAGTTGGATGTTAATAAGATAAATTAAACCACCTTAGTATAACTATTCCTTAGTATAACGATTTATTACTGCAATATTAATGTAAACTCTGAATGTTGTTCTAAGAAGCTTGCATGCGGTCTTCATTTAACGTTTATAATTGATCTGAAAATAAACGAAATAATTTTTGCTACATTAAAATCAATTCACGTTATTTATTAAATCGAACGAAGAATCCATTAGGTAATGAAGTGGCGGGAGATAGCGGTTGGATTTACGAGGCCGGAGACCTGTCACCCTCCCCGCGCCATGCAAGTGTTGAGTCTTCGGCATAATTACGTCCCAATTTGTTGGAGTAGCACGGCGAGACGTAGTCACGCTCGTGTCTGTGAGAATACGTGTAATATGGTGTCAAGTTTTTAAAATGTAATTTTAATATTTATTTAATGAGTTTTTCGCAGCCTCAATGTTTGAGAAAACTCTAGGAACTAGATTTAGCGGTTTCATTTATTGTTATAAATATTGAAAATGAGGCAATAGCACTGAATATCAACATCGTAGAAATCCTTGCGAATCCAGTCTCAGAGCCATTGTCGTCTCAAATGTCGTAACATTCCGGGGGTCGAGCATTTTCTATTCGCAGCTGCAAATTGGTATTGAGTCGTTACGTCTCGCAATCCTTGGAAATATCCTTGAATGATCCATTCCTGTCTGTTATCATAGTTCAATATGTGTGATTGCGTATTTATGTAGTTATTGTTTAACAGCATCATACTTGTGCAAATACATTTCATTAAAATAATATTTAGCTCAAAACTTTTTTTCTAAGGCAGTTCAGGTGTTTATGTAATTATACAGTTTAATTAAAATTTTGTACTAGATGTCTCGCCTCCAGTTTCCTGACTCAAAATAAAATGGATGAAATAACTTTTGGTATCTTTTTAAATGGCTACATGAACAGTATTAATTTTGCGTATTGTGTACATCATTTGACTCTAAAAATATGTGTAATATAGACTAAAATCTATGTATAAGAACACATTTTGCCACTTATTAATAGCAGAAGCCTGTAAAAGATTACTAACATTAATAGGAGATGGTCTTAAAGACTAGATATTAAAAAGATCTAAAGGCTATACATATTAGAGAGTTTAATTTATCATTCATCAGTCTTTATGCTTTTTGCTCTTCAAGTGTTTTCTCTCTCCACTGCCAATTTATCAAGTACAGAGTGAAGGCAATACGCAAAGAGCAAGTAACCAATCGTTAAACGGAGGGTCACGTACGACACATAACTCCCAGTAACTGACCGATACCTCAAACTGACAGGAGCAACCACGTGTGTATCCGGCTTAATTTATCTAAGATCGGCATTGAAATCGGCTGATATTTTGTTGATTCAGATATAATATTTCAAATAGAGATATGTAAAATATTATGCGATATTAGATCAGAATCCAAGGTGGCGGATTGGAGATGTCCACCAAAATGTAATACTGGCTTAATTAATAGTAACTGTTATCTTATAGATGCATTACGACAAAATTAAGGGGGTTGATTTTTTATTAAGTCTTCCTTACGTTTTTCGTATATTGAACTATTTATGAAAATAATAATGAAAAATGGATATCAGGACAACTTACAGGGATGCTACAGGTCAGGGAAATCAGGGAAGTCAGGGAAAAGTCAGGAAAAAAACAGGACTGGAAATCAGGGAAAAGTCAGGGAATCCGGTCTTAAGTCAGGGAAAAGTCAGGGAATTTCGACGTTGGTCAGGGAAAAATATAAAATCTCTTTACACAAATAAACTTACTGCCGCCGCGTCGCATGAAGCAGGCAGCCGAGGCGGCTCGGCCGGCTCGGCTGGCCCGGCCCGGCCGGTGCGACAGAAAAATTAGATGTCTTCTCAGTGAATCGCTAGTATTTTCGTATATGAATAAATAACACTGATCGCCCTATGTTCCTCTGTTTCGCAGGTGGGACCATCTACCGCCCCCTCCTCGGTTGAAGAGATTGGCGAGTGCGACGACCCACCGGCGCCCCCGACGACTCCGGCATCTATACCGAGCCAACATGTATCCAAGAGCACGATTTTAAGCCAGCAAAGTCGTATGGAACGATTCTGTGCCAAAGACGATCTTACGACGGCAGAGATTTTGTGGTGCCTTCAGGCCGTTGACAACTACTCCTCGCTAGCAGCGACGGGTAAGCAAGCGGCGCTCTTCGAACGCATGTTCCCCGACAGCCAAATCGCCAAGAATATGGCTCTTGGCCGACTCAAAGTAGGCTACGGTATCACTTTTGGTCTCAGTCCCTACTATTTTGAATGTGTCCTTAACAGTGCGCGGAACGCAGATGCGTTTGTTATTTCATTTGACGAGAGCCTGAACAAAAAATCAAAATTACTTTAGATGGATTTTGTGATAACAGATTGGTGT
Organism: Homalodisca vitripennis; assembly: GCF_021130785.1. Lineage (NCBI taxonomy): Eukaryota > Metazoa > Arthropoda > Insecta > Hemiptera > Cicadellidae > Homalodisca > Homalodisca vitripennis. Next base: position 18,342 of record NW_025784773.1, read on the forward strand.
AAGAAAACAAATGAGGTGGAAACACATTACTTTTCATCTGCGTTCCTAGGCCGGTCCCGCGCCATAGACTTGTGCAGTGCTTTTAAGGAAGAACTAAAAGATTTGTCACTCCAAAAATTATTGCAAGTTTCAATGGACGGACCTAACGTGAACTTTGCTTTTCTGAAAGAGCTACACAATGATTTGAAAGAAAAAAATGGTCCTTTATCTCCAATTTTTCTTGAGCTAGGGTCATGTGGTCTACACACTGTTAATAATAGTTACAAGTCTGGCTTTAATACTGTTCCATGGAAACTAGCTGAATTCCTTCTTGGTATATACTATGTTTTCAAAGACGTGCCTGCCAGAAGAGCTGAGTATATACGGTTCAGTGAAGAAGAAAATCCTGTTTTTCCGGCAAATTTTTGTGCTGTTCGGTGACACCGGAGAATGCTGAAGTAGCTGAAAAGGCTCTTAGAGCACTGCCGTACCTAGAAATGTTTGTCGAGGGTGTAGAAGAAGAAGGTATCAAAATATCATCAAAGAGCTACAATAATTTGGCTAAAGGACTGAAAGAGAAAATCTTACCTGTTAGGCTTGCCTTTTTTATGTATGTTGCACAGCAATTGCACCCCTTTCTTAAAGCTTATCAGTGTAAAGAACCAAAGATTCCCTTTCTGTACAGTGATCTCAGTGCACTAATTAAGGACCTTATGAGTCAGTTTATCAAAAGTGACATCCTTGACAAAGCATAGTCAGTAACAGATGTAGATCTCAAAAATTCTGCCAACTTTCTAGCAGAGAAACATATAAAAGTTGGGAATGCGGTAAGGGCTGAAATTAAGAAACTCAATCTTAGTACAGATGCAGTAAAGGAATTTAAGACTGATTGTAAAAATATTCTTGTCAAAATATGTGATATGCCTGTTACCAAATCTCCTATTAAGTATAGCCTTACTAAGAATGTCACATTTTGTGATCCTGCTTTAATAGCTAGTCATTTAAGTGTTTCTAGGAACAGACTGGAAAAGTTTGTTCAAAATTTTCACTCTAAGAATTGGATATCCAGTCAAGCAGCTGATAAGGTTAAGGGCGAGTTTAGAACTCTTACAAATAAATCTGATGTAATAACATTGTGTAAGTCGTACCGCAGAAGTGACCAGCGCATTGATCACTTCTGGAGGGGAAAGATGCTTACTCCAACCTGTACTCCTTCATACAGAAAGTCCTAATATTGAGTCACGGACAGGCATTTGTAGAGAGAGGTTTTTCTGTAAACAAAGAATTAATAGTACAAAATCAGTTACCACGCTCGCTCATTGCACTACGTAGAGTATATGATGGCATACAATCTTGCGGTGGAATTGATAATGTTGTTGTTGAACCAAAAATGATCCAGATGTTCAGGAGGGCTCGGACAGAGTATGGTGAAGTTCTAGAAGAACAAAAAAGGCAGAATGCAGAGAAAGCATCCGAAAGCGAACTATTTTGCAAAAAATTGCAGATTTAAAGGCAAAGAGAGCAAAAGTTCTTTCTGAGAAAACTAGTGAGATTACTAGTGTAGATGACGAAATTACGTCTCTTATGTGCAAACTTGGGCAGCAATTGACATTGTTTGACAATAATTTTCATTTTTTATAGTTTTAAAATCGTACTAACAGTTATGCAACTGTGAAAGGTGCTTTTAGTATATTAAGTTAATAAAAAGTTCCTGCAGTAAGGCAAATACAGTACATGCTTTTACTTACCTGACAATTTTGTGATTTTAAAAGTTGATGTTTAAGTTATGTACCTTTTTTAGCTCTGTAATTTCTATGTGCTACTAATTACTTATGGTGCAGTGTTCTAAAGTATTTTACTTCTGTGTTGTAAAAGATCATTTAAGTCAATCTTTTTGTACGTATGAAACTGTGTTCACTTTATTTTTTTCCTTTTTTATATTTGCCACCCAGCCTCAACCCCCCTCTAAAAGTCAGGGAAAAATGAAAAATTTGGTATTTGAATAATTTAATATCTTGGGGTGTTGATAATCAAAAATTTTGGTTTAATAATAGTGTCCTAAATGGAACCATCAGGCAAGTGAGGCTCGGAGAAATCCTTTATTCAAGAAAACAGTATTTGGCAAGAAAATTTCTTTAAGATTTTTTGTTGACGATGGAAGGTTTGAGAAGATTATAGTATTCGGACATTTGTCTTCCTCGTATTTTTTCAGAAAAATATAACACTGCGTTTCGAATATTGAGATCTATCCTCTCGTTCAGTTATAGAAAAAGATTCTACGACATTAAAAAACTAAAATATATGGTAATGGACTGCCACTAAATGTTAAAATATTTAAGTGATGACTTAGAACACTGTCGCAGTGTCTGTGGTGAATACACCGATTTCTGACCACTATGGCCAAGAGGCCGTAATTAGTGGAACAAAATTCATAAGGGAGCCCAAAATTTCCAAAACTGTAAGAGACACAAGGCCAGAAAATCTCGCTCTCCTCAACTCTTTCCTTTCGAAAGAAAAGTGGGACTTTCTAAATTTAGCAACAGTTTGAAACTTTTAACAGTTATTTAAACTTTTATTTAGATCTATGTTGTCCAAAAAGAACCATCAAAATTGGTCAAAAAATGGCAAAAACATAAGTGGATCACTAAAGGAATTCTGATATCGAGAGTGAAACTTAAGTTTTACTCCGAAATTTATAAAAAAAACACAAGATGACAATTTAAAAACATTTTTTCCGGAAATATAAAACGATTTATAGAAAGGTGATCCATGCAGCAAAAGCATATGATGTCTCAAAAGCGATTATATCTTCAAAATACATTTCTAAAACTATTTGGGGCATCATTAAAAATAAATCAAGTCCTTCAAAAATAGCCCAGATCAAAATTGGGGATCGGCTTTTGGATGATGAAACTGAGGTGGCTAACGAGTTTAACAAGTTTTTTGCAACTGTGGCTTGTGACCAAGGCCCTCGGCCATCGGCTCCTCTAGCAAACTCCACGAGAAGACAAATTTCATCAGCCTCTATGGGCTTGGCACCGGTCGACGAGAAAGAGCTCTTTAGTATTATTCAGCAGCTCCCAGCAAAAAAATCGAATGATCTTAATTCAAACTCAATGTGGCTCATAAAAAAATGCTCGAAGCATATTGGATGCCGCCTGATAAATTCCTTATTTCAATTGGGAGTTTTTCCCTCACTCCTGAAGATGTCAAAAGTAACCCCTATCTTTAAAAAAGACGACCCTACACTCACGAATAACTATCGACCTGTCTCTATTTTGCCTATTTTAAGCAAAATATTTGAAAAGTTGTTTTTAGTGCGAATGCTTCAATTTCTGAATAAACACAATCAGCCCTCAAATGACCAATTTGGCTTCAGAAAGGGCAAATCGACAATAGATGAAATTGTGGGTCTTGTCGATATGATTGTAGAGGGATTGGAAAGTCGAAATCACACTTTAAGTGTGTTTCTCGATCTATCTAAAGCTTTCTAAGGGTTGTGTTGACCATATTACACTGCTTGACAGACTGGAATCACATGGCATTCGAGGCGTGCCTCTCACATGGCTTAGTTCATTCCTAAGTCATAGAACTCAAGTTGTCCAAATTTTAATCATATTTCAAATTCTGTCAATATGAGTTATGGAGTTCCTCAAGGATCCATTCTCAGTCCAATTCTCTTCCTGCTTTATGTTAATGACATAAAATCATCACTGCCACACGGGAAAATTGTGCAGTATGCTGATGAGACGACTCTTTGTTTTAACAAATTTTCGAAATCAGATTTGGAACAAGACGCATTTGTTGGAGTAAACAATTGTGTCCAACATTTTCATAGCCTCAATTTAAATACAAATTCATCTAAATCTAACGTTTTAAATTTCATTTTAAACCCAGTAGACTTTGAGTATGGACTTAGCGTTATGTCAGCGGATACAATACTAGAAGAAGTCTATTCCTCAAAATTCCTTGGAATTTACCTTGATCAATGTTTGACATGGAATGTTCACATCGATCACGTTTGCTCAAAATTAGCCTCAGGCATTTATGTTCTGAGGTCTCTAGCCAAATACTGCGCAAGTCAAGTTCTGATAACGGCGTATTATGGCTTGATTTATCCACACTTCACTTACGGATTGGTACTGTGGGGTGCCTGTGCAAGTAACCAATTTTTAAGAGTGTTCAAGTTACAGAAGCGAGCGATCCCCACCATTGCAAAATAGAAGTTTAGAGAGTCGTGCAGGTCAACTTTCAAAAGGCTGCAACTGTTAACTCTGCCTAGCCTCTACATTTTAGAAACAACGTTGTATTGTCTAAATGTGCCTTGATTACGGGCGGAGACATTCATTCGTACTGGACTAGAGGCAGAGACAACTACCGAACTGGGAGACACAGGACGGTGGTTTATGAACGCTTCACAGGCAGGGGTTCATTTTATTAACATTGCCTAATGAATTAAGAAAAGCTTCTACGCTGAAGGCGTTAAAAACTCGTTTAAAACGCTGTTTAGCGTCAAATGCATTTTACAATCTAAAAGAATTTCTGGAATATGATTGGGAGACTACACAATAACAAGACTGACTCTCGAACAAAGTGGGAATTATTGGTGATGGATGAACGTGGAATGAGTGATCAAATTTATATCTGAATGAGAGCTCGATGTGGTATGTATGTCCAAATTTTAACATATTTGACGTTTGCCATACAAATGTATTTTGTCTCCGCAATAAAAAAATTGACTATTGACTATTGATACCTTCCGGACTGCATAAAGTGCAGACTGGAGACAATGAACCGAAGTGATCACCACAAGTGTTTACATAGGAGTTAAGAGCATAAAACACATCACACCCGAACCAACGAAGAAGAAGCTTAGCTTATCATCAACAATACAATATACTACGAATGGACTTTACTAATTACTAATAAAAAGGATATTCTTTGTGCCTCTCTTAGGACAGGTCGCCCTTCTAAGGTTAATTTTGTCCATCCTCATGGACCGCTGGCCTGTTCGAGGATCTTACCAAGCGGAATATAAATTTTGTGGATGTCACAATTACTTTAAATCATTTCTAAGTTCAGAATTCTTGTAAAGAAAAAATTCTCGATTTCATAATATGTTAGGTGTTTAAATAACTTACTAATGTCCATTAGAGTACGGTGTGGTATATTCTATTATGAAAAACGTTAATTTTCATAGTAAAACGAAGACTCGTGAACTTGGTGATGCGAGAAATTACAATGCTTTGCATGCTTGTCGCTGCCACTCACATAATATTACACTGTCACTGAGTATGAATAGTAAATAGCAAGACTCATTGAGCGTCTGTCATCTTCTCGTGGAGTTTCGACATTAAGCTCTTGGTAAACTCACTTTGACTGAGTCTGTTATAAACAGAGATTGATGCATTCATTATCATGTAGCTTTAGGACTTGAGAAATCTGCTAAAATTCTTCCTACCAAATGACGTCAACGCTCTCAAATAATAATTGAACAATACTAATTTAATGCGCAACCTAAAATAAACTCTGGTTATATAGTATTTATAAAGTTTTCTCTTGTTAAAAAGTATCAAAGCTAGAGGTGTCACCAAATTAGAATCTTCCAAAAGAACAGTATAGGGTTAAAACGTAAATAAAATAGTTTTATAATAAAGCCAATAGAGATAGCAGTCAGTTTGTACGGGAAACATATCCATTACAGTAGAGAGGAAGTGACGTCAGACCAGACAGGAAACCGGAAACTGCCATTAGAGGTGAGCTGCCCTGAGAGCTGTGCGGCGTGCTGGCTGCATAATTAACTGTCTGCAGGCGCAAGTAACACTAGCAGACCTTCTGCTTTGATATCCAATTTAATGCAAAAACCATTAGGCCTTCAGTTTTATTTACATTTGTGAATTCTAAACTAAATACTACTCTAAATTAAAAAAAAAAAAAAAAACTTAAGAAACGATAAACCGATTAAACTACGGTATTGTCCAGTTTGGTGCATCACCATAGTTATGTGATCTTAGTCGTGCTCTTATCACCTACGCGCTTATCATGATACTATACACGAATAGATGTGTCTGTCGAAGATAAAATTACTGGTTTTGAATTAATATTTTCCGATTTGCTTAAATGAACTGTTTGAACTTTCCTTAGCTATCGTTGGGTAGTATAGGTATTCAGAACCAAAACAATGACACCTAACTTTTGTATGCAGGAAGAAATGAAAAACGTATCGGCTGTGATGACTAGATGAATGCATCGGGAATGGATAATATTTATCCTTGGGCGGGGGTTAACGTAATGTTACATGTACAAGAATTTATATTTCTGTTTAAAAAGGTTGCATTCTCAGACGGCTTAATGCTCGTAAGTCTTTTTCAGGACTTCGGGGAAGGAACTGTTGCTCGCAAGATATTACAGAACGAAATCATGACGGAATTAATGGGTGATTGTGGTCTCAGCCGTTTCCATCCCAGAAGAAGAGAAGAAATCATTTTTCCACCTACTCTTTTCCTTATCTACCTAGCTCGTGGATTGAAGAGGACAGGGGTAGTGAATTTCCTCTCAGTAGACTTCATCGCAGCACTTTGCATTAACATAAGTCGGTCCACCCACCATACTCTGTACTGAATTGTACCTACAGATCAACTTATCCCTGTAACTAGTGGCGATCATATAGGTTTTTCAGATGTAACATCAATTTGTTTCGGTGTCCAATTTGTGATCAGCTTGGCAAATGAGGTTTAAAACTCTTAAACAATTATTTTTCTTTGATCCGTGCGGCATTTATAACTTTATTTATTATTATATTAACGCACGTTCAAAATTTACAAACTCTGATTATAGCCTTATGTGGCCAACATATAAAAAAACTATTAAAAGTCATTGGATCATTGGTTGTTGCACACTAACTTTACGGGTTGGCAACTTTGTTTTCCGATAGAAGCTAGTAAAGATGAAAACTAACATCGATCAGCAATGCACATTTTTATTATGAGTCTTAAATTAAGAATTAGGTTTTGGATGCGCGGCTCTCTACTGATCCACAAATAAATACGAATTAGTTGCTAGTGTTTGTTCGAGATAAATTAATGTGTGGCAGGTGAAATGGAAATCCTGTCAAAGGAACGAGTCAAGGATGGTAGTTACAGTATACAAGAGAGGCCTGTATTATAGAACCAAACAAAACCTTTCCGATTATAAGGAATAAAATTTTAAAATCACTGTAAATTAAGCAAAATTTAGTTCATTCCAGTTTACAATAAAAATTGTTATTGCAACTTAAGGTGGAAAAGGATTTTTTTCAAACTTTTCTCGGCAACTGGCGTCTGCAATGAAAGTAGTTAATTCATAGTCGTCAACTTCTATATAAACGCGCATTAAAAGAAGAGAATATACAACATGTTATTAAAGAAGATGTGTTCCATGGCATACAATGTTTCTCCTAGTTCAGGACTGAGCGCCGAGGCATGAGATTGATGGTGCTGGAAGGTTGGCAGCAAGGTAGGGCGATATTATTATTAGTGACCCCTCGGCTCGCTAGCAGAGTGTGTTTATAAATGCAATTTTGCAAACGTACTCCTACTTAGATATAAAGGAAGGTATTACCCTGCAAAGTACGTATAATGTTAATGACATTTGAATGGCCTTGAGTGTATTACATACATTTTTGTGTGTCGAATACATTTGAAAAACACAAGTCTTACACGTGAGGGGATGTTTGAGTGCGATTGAATTACATCATTTAGCTACCAGAAAGACCTATATATTAACATAACACCTAAATTGGTAGTTTTTATGCAATTGTGTTAAAGCTTAATATAGAAATAATACGTAGCATTCTTCCTCTGTTTAAATATCATTTGTTTACCGTTGACGGTTTCTATACTACTCGTATTATGACATGGGCTCTAATTACATTTTTGTAGTTCATTTTAATAAATTGACTATAAAAATAAGGATAACTTCAGTAAAGAGAGGCAGAATCGCTAAGATACCTGTCCATATTAAGATTAATGCAGTAATTTCGACCGAGACCGCCGTGAAGAGATTACCTTATCTGACCGCACCGCCGCGCCGCCACGTCATTATGTGCCTTTCCTGTCATCTGCATTGATCAATATAAAAGTCGAGGTATCAGTGTGAAAACTTTTCAAATATTTATAAACGTCAAATCTTTCTATTTTCGATACTAAGGTAAAAAAAATATAAAATCTTAGATTTTAAGGCACAATTGAGTTTTAAATATTATCTAATTAGATAGTAAGATGCTCATACACCAAACCGTTCATTATTACTGTATTTACACCTACTGTTGCTTTACGCTAGTAAAATATGCAGTATTGGTTCCCATGTCTGTATTTGCTTATTAAATCAAACCTACTATAAGATGAAGATATACAATTTTATAGTATGCTATGAATATAAAAATGGCTGAAGGGTTATAAAAAACAGATTGCATTTTGTAACTTATATACATAATGTAAAATATCATATCCTTATCTATATATAAACTGTAAGACGTATTGGCTTTGTCAGATAATGAAAGTATTTCTAACCAATATGCAAAAGCAAACTATTTATCAGCTGATCAGTTCAGTTTCAGCTGATGAGGTGCAACTGTTCAGGGACGACGCTAGGAGGTGTGGTGAACTCATATATTGGCACAATGACGAGTATCGTTTACGCCGAGGATCGGAACTCTCTGGGTCACCTGCTCGTTACCATGACAATCGAGTTTCAACGCTACTCTACAATATCCTGCACGTCACCTGTTTCCCCATCCCTTTCACCTGGAAGGTCCTGAAAGGTGGAATGACACAGTTTGCTCCAGTAAACAGATCCCACTCTCGCTTATGCAGCTGTCATTTCTCTTGGCGACGGGGGTTTGCAAGGACTGTACTGTGTAGCTCTCTCCCGCAGCAATTGTTGACACAACCTTCCTCGAAAAAGACTGTGCGGCCTCCACATCCAGAAATCTCGCTGATAACATTCATTCAATCGATGCCATAGAGCGGGCCGTATCACAACAACTCATTTTTGTGTGGTTTCCCAAAATTAACATGGCTATTCGTAGGAATTCGTTCTCTCACAGTTATAAATAAAGAAATATTGTTGTTTCTATTAATAACACAATTGTAACTGTCACTGATATTAAATAAATGAAAATACCTCAAATTCTGTTATCTTAGATTTATCAAAGTTAATAACACCAATTTAAAAAGCTATAAACGATTTATTGAAAAACCAATTAAGTTTCCAATATTCGAAGCGTGGAGTAGCCTGAACGTACTTCAAAGGATGCTCGACTGTTACTGGGAATTTAGATATAACGACGCTTTTCTGACATTCTTGATTTTTATTTTTATACATTAATCTTTACAAGTTAATGAGCAGTTACCAATAGAAACTTTAACAACAGTAATGACTATATTAACTACTTAATTAATAACTATTTTTGACTTAAGTGTTAAAATTAATTTGTTTGAAATGCAGGTGGAGAAATTTATGTTAAAAAGGACAACATAGACTTATTACTTTCTACTTAATTTTCACCATGAATGTTAATTGCAGTGTACACAAAATATTTTGAAAAAGAAAACTTTCTTTAATAAAAAAAGTTATGATATATAATTTTTTTTATTTTTCTTTTCCTGTTTTTACAGTGGTCGTAAACTCATTTCTTCCTATGGTAGGTATTTTTGTTTTTTGTATTCTATATTATGTATTAATTAGATGTGTTTCTTAATACATATTTCTCGTTAAACTTCTTATACTTATATGAACGAAATATTGCATGAGTGTTACATTAATTAAATTACATTGGGAAAGTGTGTAATAGAAAATTTATATTTATCAATTTTAAGATATTGGAAATTTAAAATTATGGCTTAACATTATTTACTACGCACGCATTTTGCATACAATTGTTGTAAAAGAATAGTAATTGAACTATACTCTTTTTACGTTATTCTGTATGGCAAACGTTCTTCTTGAGGAAGAAAGTTCTACTCGTGTTGTAGATTTACAATACACATTATTTTTCCTATAGAAAAACGCTTATTTTAAACTTTAAAGTGGAAAATAAAACAGACATTTTAAAAATGAATTGTATCAATATACAACTTGAACGAATGTTAGGAACGTTAATTGTATCTGGTTTTAATTTTAAACGATATAAAACTAACTGAAGTTCCTTCCTTGCCTTCTTCTTCCTTCTTGTAATTAGACAGCGTGGCCAATCTTCGACCAATTATTGGGTTTCATCAGTTGACAAAAGGTCCATCCAACGCTAACTCCGTAGAAATAGTAGTGTCCCACAACTCCGTCATAATATTTTGTTCTGATTATTTAGATACAAATCTAATATATCGTTTGTTATTTGATATAACAATATTTTACCTATGACCAGAAAATGTGGAATTGCTTATTTAACAATGTATTTAAATATGAAGACTCTTAGGATTTTATAATTTCAACGTTATATAAAGTTTCTAAATCTAAAATAAAATGTTGAGTAATAGTTAATTAATTATCAATTATTATAGCGTAGCTGGTGGGTAGGGTTGTTTCTTTGCGAATGTTGCTTTTAGTTCAATTTCACCTTCCGCTCAGAGCGGCGACTATGATCTCACGCTGTTACAGACTTGACTTCTGTAATCTGAAGTCTACCCGATTTTTTCCGAATTGATATTACACCGTTCATTATATATTTTTATATTATTCAGTAAGATATATAGACATATAATTTCTAAGCAATGTAGGATAGGACACATGTAAAAGCATTATCTATGATTGCGCTGAGAAATTTCGTTTAGACGCACTGTTTGTAATGTATTAGTTTTTATTTATTGTAACTTAAATATTGACAGAAATAAAATCATTTTTGGGCTACATTTAACATGTAATGACTTAACTTCTTGATTTACTATAATTTATCATAACCATGTCGTATTCATTTATTACATAAAACAGAGCCAAAGTTATTTCAGTGTGTAAATAAAGTTCACAGTTGAACCGCTTCATACGGCTTCACAGGTGAATAACGTCAGCTAGTGTTTAATACAATAAATTGTCACAGCACATTTAGCCGTTGTTCTCGCTTCATAGCTTCGTAGTTATTGCTCTCTTCGGTTTTTAACTTAATTTGTATTATTCAAAACTGCTTTGTAAATAGTAACTTATTTAAATTTTAATATGTACCTAATCGTGATGAGTTGAATCAAAATTAAGCGGAAAATTTCCGAAAATAGTTTAACTCATTTTAAAAAGTTCTTGTAAATGCCTATCCGTCTCTATTATAAAGTAAAATGCTTACATCAAGGATGTGCAATTTGTCTACTTTAATTTATAAATACAATTTATTATAAAACAAATATAAAGTAGATATTTTCTAAAAAATAACTCAAATAATGTGCCATTCCTTGCAAAGATGTAAAAAAATTTACTTAACTTTTACTGAAATTGTATCTTTTTCTAAATTTACTTTACACTAGTAAACAATATTATCTAAGCCTAAGCACTGCAAAAACTGCGGTTAAATAGCCGATTGTTGATGAAAACTGTTATAAACAAAGGTTATTTCTATACAGAAATTACGTATTATATTGGTATTATATTTTTAGGAAATTATTAACTTATTACAGTTTAGCTGTTTCTTATGATCTTTCCTTAGTATCACCTCCATAATCTTTATTGGTATTATATTTTTAGGAAATGATTAACTTATTTCAGTTTACTTGTTCCTATGATCTTTCCTTAGTATCACCTACCATAATCATTGATGCACTTTCTTTGATTTGCTTTTGGAATCCTCTTCTGTTTCTTGCCCAGAACAGAATGACAACGGACTACATAAATATAATTAGTAGGGAATTGCAATACAACTACGAGTAGGTACCTGTCAAGTAAAACAGTTATCGATCAACATATGTATAAAGCATTATACCATTCTCGATATAAGCACGCCCGTTACTTTCAGGTTTATCAAAGACAAAGTTACTGAGCAGCACATAGCAGAAGCAGTGGGACCAGAACATATGGAATATTGAAGGGTTTGTAGGTGAATCTGGAATATTGCCTGGATATTTGAGGCAATATCCAAGCCAAAATAAAATAAAAAAAATAATAATAGTGATAGTGATTAGTGAGTTTGATTAATAGTGTTCGAATCAAGCTTTTATATTCTGAAAGCAATTGAGATACTACTAGCAAACTTATGTTGCTGTCAGTTATTTTATAATACAGTTTTCATATAAATAGCATATACCAAACTATTCTATTACTTTTACGTTTGACGCGTGGTGTTTTATTGAGCAAAGTATATGTGTAGATATAGTTTCGCAGAAAAGAGATCACAGTAACTGTAAAAGTAGTATGGATGAGTATGATTGAAAATTAATTTTAAATTAGTTTGATAAGTAGGTATAACTTAGATGAAAAACATAAAACCAATATTTAAGACTTTTTATTGTTTCGTGAGCCTTTCGACAGCGAGGCTGTCTTCTTTAGACACATCACAAAAGTAAATACAAAAAGTAAATTTGATTGTTAATAATAGTTAACATATGTGATTTAATATTAATTTGTCCTGTGTGGCGTAGGATACATATTACATTAATCAAACAAATACAGAAGATCTATAAAATCAAGAAGATGGACCAATACAAAATTCAACATTACTTAAACGAAGATTACAAAAATAACATTCAAAATTGATATAGTATAATACCAGTAATAGTTTAATTGTATTTACACACTTTATTTTATGTTTTTCATCTAAGTTAAAAGTGACCAATATAAGCTCCAACTACAGTATAAGTAGGTATAAATCAAACTTAATTCCAATATTTTTACTCAGTACATGTGATTCAATTAAACCAAATTCAAACCAATTAATTTTAACCAAAATTAGTTAGTATGTTGTAGAGATAATCTTAACCGTACTTTTAAATTTGAATATTTAAATTAAATTCAAATAAAAAAAATAAAAAAAATTAAAAAAAAATTAAAAAAAAAACGCTAATATTTCATTTCCACATTAATAAGTCTACAACAGCTATCCTGAGAATTTGAAAACTTAGCTGATAGCCCCCTTATTTTCCTTATTCTTTAAATAAAAATAGGCCATTTATCGCCATCCTTATTCAAAGTTGAAGAGTCAAGAAAACGAAAATGCTTTACTATACAATTACCCTGGAGGTTTTTCGAATGCAAAGATTTTCAACTAAACTGCCAGTCCGTATAACAAGTAGCGTAAGCAACAGGAGATACTCTGGAAAGGTCTTAAATTTATTTTTTGTCTGTTGGAGCCAGGAAAAATATTTAAATTTTCTGGCTAAAATAATTTTCTGGCTACAACAGACAAAAAAATACATTTAAGACCTTTCCAGAGTATCTCCTGTTGCTTACGCTACTTGTTATATGGTCTGACAATTTCGTTGAAAATCTTCGCATTCATAAAACCTTCAGGAAAATTGTATAGTAAAGCATTTTCGTTTTCTTGACACTTCAACCTTAAATAAGGATGGCGATAAATGGCCTATTTTTCTTTTAAAGAATAAGGAGAAGAATGGGGCTGACAGCTAAGTTTTCAAATATTCAGGACAGCTATTGTAGACTTATTAGTGTGGAAATTAAATATTAGCGTTTTTTATTTTTTATTGATTAGAATAGAATTTAAATATTGAAACTCATAAGTACGTTTAAGATTTCTTCGATTAAATAATAACAAATTTTTGTTCAAATCCTTGGATCCATAAAGTTTCATTGTAGAGAGCGGTTTTAGATGTGGGGCTGTGCTCCTTTCATTCCAAACAGTTTTAACTTGGCATCTACCTCTAGAAAGTACTTGCAGATTTTGCTATACAAGAGTCTGTCGCTAGTTATGAAGTTATCGTGCTAGCACATATACATGTGTAAAATGCTATTGCACTCTTTAATATTTTTAAACTGCAACATACAAAATCTACAAACTTTGTTCCATTAGGGGGCGGCCTGTGGCAAGTTTGGCGGAAATATTACATTACAGCCTAGGTCAATATGCAAATCGTTTTTAAGGTCTTTATTAGTAGATCACAATGTAGCAAACCAAACTGCATAACCTTTTTTATTTGACAATGGCAGCTGGTGAAAAAACCGATATTGAACCTTTATTGGCTGCCATTTTGCATAAGATAAACGTTTTATAAATAAATTTATTATAGAATAAAGCATTTTAAGTGCATATCACGTTCAAATATAAAGATTTCTGTAATTACACCGCATAATAGATCAATTAGAAAGATATCTCTTGCATTATTGTACTTACTAGCATAACTTAAACTATTGTTCTATAACATAAGTTTCATTATCACATATAATCCAAGAAAAATTGGTTTAATATGGCTTTTAACTTTACCGTTTAGTTCTCATTATATTGCATTATAATTAATGACTTTGGTGTTAGATAACTTGTTTCTGAAACAATTTAGAAAACATGGTATTAATCATAAAACATGTTTTTTTCTTAAAATACTAATATTAGAATGATTTAATGCAGTTGTAAGACAGTTCTATCGTTTCAGTCTTTTAATCGTATTAAAAGAAAAAGTATGAAACAAGAAGTTACGAAAGTTCGGTCTCGTGGAAATAATAAGGATAAGAGACTTTGTTATTAAATGTTGAGAGCAGACCTAGTAAACAACTTCACTTAAATAACATCTTTAATGGCAAGAAGAATAAATCGCCTTTTACAATTTTTATAGTTTTTATTTGTACTTTGTACATTTCATATTCGAAATATCCATTTTCAGGTACCTTTCAGAATAGTCTGTACAATATTAATGCACAATATCTTTTCACTCTGCGACTCAGAGCTAGTTTACTACCGTTTTAGAAATCAATTATTTGGTCAAAAACAGTCTTGTTATATGTAAATATGTCAATGATGACTACTCATATCACAGAACCCTTTTGATGCCATTGGAATTGCCTTTGATATCATTACAATATCACTGGGATATCCGTAAGAAGCATCGGTCCTTCAAATCTGGTCGACGAATTTAAATCAGTGTTATATGTAGTTTGTTGGTGATTTTATTAATTAAATATTGGAAGAGAATAGTTAAATATAGACGATGAAAATCTTGTCAATGAACGTGAGTCGCCAAAGAAAAGTAGCCTTAAATGATCAAAGAAAACATGTTAAAACCCAGCCCAGTCATACTCCCCACGCCCAATATATCGCCTTTGTCACCGACACCCAATAACTGCTCTGTTTATCGCGGTTTAGCATCTCTCTCGTGGCGAGTACACACAACCGAACGCTTTGTCTCGTTAGTTTGGTACATTTATACAATTACTTTTTCTAAAACAAAATAACTTAAAATAAAATGTTCGTATATAACCTTTACCGAGATAAGATAGTGATCCGAAGAGCACGTTTTAATTTGTTTTGTTGCCCAATAACGTGTACTGTTTCTTTACATATAGGTAACATGATTTCAAAAATATACATAATTTTTTAACAAACATATATTCCAATATTATTTTAAACCTTTATCCCCAAAGTGTGATTTTTATTACTACTGTTCCTTTACATACTTGTAACATTCAAAAACAGACATCAGTTTATAACAAACATGTATTCCAATATTATTTTAAACTTTTATCCAAAAAAGTTATTTTTTATTACTACCCACAGCACAATATATATGTCCAAAACCTGGCCTGACAAATTCTGGTGGTTTTCCTACGGAGCAGACACTTGGATACTGAATTGTTTGGCAATTCATATAAACAATATGAAGTGCGGTTACAACCTGTCTGTTTCTCTTGTGCAGACGAGTTCAACTGTCTGTGCTCCTGGTTTTCATTTGTTCAAGAATAGAAAGTGTATATAATTACACACTCTTCTCTTAACCTTTTTATGATAGATATTTGAAGTTTCTATGCAGTAATATAGTTAGATATAAAGCGTTACATCAATAAAGGACAATTTAAGTCAAGTATACTGACGTGTAACTCAAAATTTTCAAAGGGCACTTATAGTCATGAGATACCTTATTTTAACCGTCTTTGTACATCTGTTAAAGGTACTGAGTAATGCAGCACCATTTCAAGGTAGCGGACAATTTAACCGACATAACCGTAGGTAAGGGGCACGAGAATATATTAACTGTTATCAAGTCGATTACACTCAATGCCCACGGTGACAAAACATATTGATCAGTATAGTCGGCGATATATATTTTTTCATTTGTAGTAAATTTTATAACCTACCCGTCGGATTAACCATACAGTAAGTAACAATTTGGTAGCCTTGTTCACTTTACCTTAACCAACTAGACTCTTTTGTGGGGCCATCTTAAGTCTTATGGCTTAAATCATGTTTTACAGATTAAATACCAGTATTCATCGAGAAGAATTAAGAAAAAATAAGTCGATTAGTGTATGAAATTAAAGGTAAAATTAATAGAATAAAATACCACAAAGCCAACCTTAAAAGGTTGTCTCTAACAAGAATAGTAGCAAGCACAACGGTGACACAACAAATATTCAAAAATCAAATTGAAGGTTTTTGCATGGAAAACCAGAATTTATGTACGAGTACATTAATTTATTCTTAAGACGCTGGAAGTCAAGTCCTGTTCGCATAATGAATAATTAAAGTCACACATCTGATCTCAAAAAGTTCATGAAATATATCTGATAATATGACTTAGATTAAATTAATTGCCAGTAATGTAATACTTATCATGCCTCAGTAACTCCATGAGAAGCGATGTAGACGCTGTCAGCGCCTCTCGTCTCATTGTCTCTGAGCACTTGATCCTTTCGTTTTATACGAGTCTCATCTACTGAATATCATTAACTTCTCATTAACATTTAAATTTTATACAACGATGATAGCTGAATATCAAATGAACTAAGACGTCTAATGGAAATCAAGGGAAGGGAAGATAATCTGCATCCAGTAATAATTTCCTATTATACTGATAAGGGTTTTGAAGAACATTTCCGTCTGATATAAAATAAAATAGTTAAACGTACGTAAATAAAGAATCAATAAATACTTTCTATGATGTTCTGTAATTATTCCTATTTGATCATTGTTAGGTAAACTGTTATTTAAAATGCTAACTCTGTTACAGATTGAGAAACAACAAATTATAGTACAATACAAATATAATTATGTTTTTTACAGTACAATTTTTTTCTTTTTTCGCAAACGTAACCGTCAACAGTAGAAAAAATGTTTGAGAAAGTTTTGAGTTAGAAGCGTCGGTTCATCATACAGTGAAAGATTAATTTAGAAAGTTTGTGTTTGTAAAGAGGCGTTGGAGTGAGTAATAACCGCAACTCTAAACGGTATTTCAATATATATTTACTGTCAAGTTTTGCCTTTGCAGTAGAATATACTGAGCACAACCTCTTTGTATTTTAATGCATCAGAGTTAATTTATGTACTTTTATTTATTTTTTGTGTCATAACTATGTAAATGTTTAAGGTATGATTAAGTAATAAAATATAAGTATTTTGTGTAGTAGTATACATGACACTTTAAACCCGTATACATTTTAAAAATTAATTTTCTAACTTTGAATCCTTTAATATTTCGACGATTGTCGTTCTCAAAAAGGATATAAATATTATGTATACAAGCAAAGAATAAAAGTAAACATTTAATAAATTTTGAGTATCAGCTGAAATGTTTTAATCTAAATTTATAGTATAATTTTGTAACTGCTTATTATATTAGAAGACATTTTGGCAAGTGGCTTTATATTAAAAGTAAGATGAACAAATATATAAAAGGCGTTCTAACAGCTTAAAAATAAAATAAAACTCTAACAATTCTGTTGTTTTTGAGTTGCACAGTCATAACAAGAAAATATACTAAACATTTTGTTTTATATTTCTTAAACTATTTTTAACAGATCATTCATTATTTAAAACAAAAGGTAATTTTGACTTAGACACTAATTGTTTGTTCTAAATTTTCTAATTGAATTTTGGAAGAATCTTCTGGTACTCTACAAATCACTTTTAATGAGTAACAGTTATTACATTTTTCGTGATGAGCCAATACGTGTTGTGAAACCAGTTTGTCGTCTTTTCTGTGGATGAAGACCGATGGTTATTCACAGAAAAGACGGCAAACCGTATATGTATATGTAATACATCCTATATGTAAGGGATTTGTTGTTAAACCAATATAGTTCTTGGGACAAAATTTGCATGACAATATTGGTAAGTTACATTCTTTGATTTCCAGTTAATGTTATTTGAAATTGGATATGTTTTTATTAGTAAAGTTACTTGTAACAGTTTTAAAAGTATTTAGAATTTTGCATGTAGCACAACGCTTGTCTTCGTAAGAATGGCAACCTAAAAGCTTTTTATTAGCATCTGAATGTGGAATTTGGTTAGTCAATAATTAATAACTTATCAGAAGGATCTTCAGATTACTAGCTTTACTAAAAATAAAAATTCTCAGGGGTTTTGAAAACAAACTGTTTATCAAGGGAGATGATTCTAAATTGTTTTAGACTGGTTTTGATATATAGTTTTATGCAGCCCCGGAAAATATTGCGTAATAAATTTTGGATCATCTGTATAATTTTTCTTGTTGCTGCTGTTGTTGTTATTACTTTTAGATTTGTTAATTTGATTTCAAATCATCTTGGTAGGATAGTTCGTAGCAGTCAATGCTTTAGATAATGTTTCAATATATTGGTAATCCGAGTTGTTTGAACATAAATGTTTTGCTCGGATTGATAGGCTTTTTGGTATGGCCTTATAAATGTGGACAGGATGGCAACTGTTATAGTGTAGGTAATACATGGTATTAATTTCCTTTACACGAATTTCTGTTTTAGATAGCCGTTTTGTACAAATATCTAAGTTTTAGAAGAAACATTCCAAGTAATTTAAAAAAATGAAAATGAATTGAATTGTTTCAGGAAAGTTTCCAAGAAAGTTTTACAATGTTCGCAGACCATGAAAATATCATCTAGAAATCTCAGCCAAACAATAGGTTTGTGTGGCTGATTTCAGAAACTCCTCTTCCAGCTTACCCATAAATATATTTGCATAAGAAGTTGCCATCCTAGTTCCCATTGCTGTACCATTAACTTGTTGGTAATTTTGGTCTCTAAACTTAAAATTATTCATTGTTAGTATCATGTCAATTGAAGTAACTATACAATTTGTGCTAGGTTTAGAATTGCTTGCCCTAGTGTTTAAAAATGAAGTTACATACATACATAGTCACTAACATAGGAGTAGTAGTTGAATTTCACTGAGTCTTTCAATTAAATTATCTGTGTTCTTGACATTAGAGTTCCATTTCTTAACAAAATTAAACATGGCATTTTCGTGTAGTTCAGGTTTATTATACCTTTTTTATATATAGGTGTTCTAAGTCTCCTTATATCTCTGGTCAGTAATTCTTTAGTTATATACTCAAATAGACTAAAGTTCAATTAAAGCCCCTCATAATAAGCAATTCTTTAAATATATTCTAAAAGTGTTTACTTTTTTTATTAAAATACTAGCGGGCCCGGCGCGCTTTGCTGCGCATTTCAATAATTTTTTGCAAAAGTTGCCCGCGGCTTCGCACGCAATTTCCCGTTGAAAACAGTACACTATATTCACTTATTCTTTTTCTATCACATTCTAAACATTGCTGAGATAATTGATAGTCGTTCCATCGTGAGCCTCTTGGGCGTATTATGAAGGTATGTACCATATTCCCGCCTCTATCTAGCTGTTACCCACGGCTTCGCACGCAAATCTTAAGAACCGAAGTCCTTATATTACTTAGTAAATTTTTTTTTTTACTATAATAAATTTTAGATTAAATTAGTTATATCTCCGATGCCACGATTGAGCTTGCTTTGTTGTCTCGATCGAGAGAATATGTACACACGGAGTTTTGAGAACCATACTTCTGTCAAAAAAAACAACTAAGGTTGATTTTATAACATTCTTTATATTTGTAGCCAACGTAAGATAGTAATTATGATATCTGCATTACTCTTCTGATCAAGCATGAGCATGGTTTATATTAAATATAAAAAATTGTATTGATTAAAAGTCTATTTTTGAGCAACTACATTTAACATATAAGTTTTAACACTAAATTTTTATGATTACCAAACCTTTAAACCAAATGTTTTTAATAATTTTACTGTACAAGAGCATTTAAAAACATAAAGTATTTTGTTTCCCTCAACTGCATTTGCAGTTCTAGTCTTGCGGCAATTGAATTTATAACTATTTTTAACATTGTAATTAAGTAACAGTTATACTATTTTATATGAATGTTTTGTAATCGATGAAATAAGGATAAATTAATCAATATTCTTAAGTCATTCTCTGTATTAATATTTAACGGCTGGCTTACGTCAGTTGGTACATATAAAGATTATTTTGAAATAGATATAAGTGTATTGAAAACATTAATATTAAAAAGATTGATATAAAATACAAAAAATAAAATTCCGCACATTTTTATGTTAATTTACAAATAGCAGGGAAAGTAGTTTCATAATTTTTAATATACAGATCCCATGGCTAAAATACGTTTCTAACTTTAAATAACATTGCAAGTTCTTGACCAATAACTTGATTTTCAAGGAGGTCTTATGGTAGTCACAAATTCATTACTACTATTTACACTACATCATATTTGCTTGTAATACAGTTTTATACTGAAAACGTTTTTCAGCGTCTTAAATGTTCTTACACGTTGTATAAAGAAGTTTCAATGGAATGTGACGAAAAGAGGCGTAATATTAGATATTGAAAATATCCAATAAAAGCTTCTTGCCCTTTCGCGCCTTTTGTTCTTACTGACGTTTTTAAAATCTGAGGAGTTTATAGTGTCTTAATTTATGCAATCTTTTCGTTATAATGTCTTCATTGATCTTACAGAGTTTTTTGTATATTTTTTATTTTATCATTGATTTATGCCTTATCCTTTTGGAATGCTGTATTATTAGAGCGTAATAATACAGCAATAATACAATAAATAATACAATAATAATACAATTTTTATTATATATATATATATATATATATATATATATATATATAGATAAAATAAAATAAAAAAGACTTCACTTAAATCCTTTAATATTTCGACTGTATTGTCGTTATCAAAAAGGATGTATATATATATATATTTTATATAGATAATAAAATAAAATAAAAAAGACTTCACTTAAATCCTTTAATATTTCGACTGTATTGTCGTTATCAAAAAGGATGAATATATATATATATATATATATATAGAGGACAAAATTACTGTAGAAGTTTCCATAAGAAATATTCGAACGCCTTACTGAATCGAACTTCCGGTCAGTGCTTACGCTTGTTATCAATGTACCACTAATTTGTTGTGCTTGTCTGTTGTTCAAAAGTGATGCCTTGGTTTCTCACTATAAAACAGTACAGGACCACGGTAGTAACTAATCAGAGAGCTGTCTACAAAGGTGCTCAGTGCGTGTATGCGAGCTAACGAACCTCTCATTATGGTTGAATCGTAAATAGTCTATCAGAGTAAACTTTCACTTCATTGTTATAGACCAACAATTTTTTTTTTTACTTAGTAGTGTTTATTAAGTAATTTATTAAGTCAATCATTAGAAGAATGAATCTGAAGAACTAACATTTATGGTATATTACATTCATACTTGGCTTTTCATAAAAACTCAATTTAATTTAATATATAAAACCTCCTTTTAGGATACATTTAGTGACGTTTTCAATATTTTCATAACCTCGTTTAAGTTTAAAATAACTTCATATATAACATTTATTGTAGTTATAATTAGTAATAAAGAAGGTTCCATTATCTTTTTTGATTGCCAGCTTGTGTACAAGGTATTTCTATGTCTGGATTAAATATATTTTAGTTGTTTAATGTCTCTTAATAATAATTTAATTTGGCAATTTAGAATCATGCGAAGCGCTCTACACAGAATAAATATTAACTTAAATATTTACAACAGACATATACGGGTTTGTATCGATGAATCTAGTATTGAACATAGTAGGCAAGACAAGAGAATTAGATGGAAAAATAATTTTAAAAAACAAAACTTGCATATGAATAGATTTCTTGGGCACTATAAAGTAAAGTACATGTTATCAGATCAAGTGAGCTGCATATGTTTAATACATTATTATATAATATCCAAATATTAAAATTGGACTATAACGATTTAACCCGCAATGAACATATTACCCACAATGCAAAGTCAAACAACAATCATACTCATACAAAACCACCTGAAAGTTGAAACCAATTGAAACTTTATTTATTGAACTATTATTTACATGTTTAAGCTTTTACCATTGTTTCTGTGTCAAAGTGAAAAATGGAACAGTTTTTACACTCGTACAAATATAATGTTCTCTTTCTTTAAAGCAAAAAGTGTGTAAATTTTAATTAATATTTTTATAAATTAATCTTTTTGTGAATAACTTGTTTAATATTTTTTTTAATTTTAAACACGTATATTATTAAACAAATGTGAGTGCATTCTGAAACACCACAGTTGTATCGACCTGAGGTGGAATAAGATAAAACTTGATTTTTCTTGCATCAAACTGATTTTTAACAGATGTTAGAGAGCGGTATTTCTACGTGATGTTTATTCTTAGTTTGAACGGAGATAACCCAATAGTAGCTTCAAAAAACGATAGTTACATATTGCTAAATTCAATCGATAATGCAGTAAAATGACTAGTTAAGTATACATGCACGTATTATTGCTAGGTTTAGTGCAATGTTGATTGAACTTAAATTCACCGTACAAGATTATTAAAATTTCAAACGAAGCTCTTTATTATGACCTCAATACTAATAATATGACCTCGTATCTAATAATTGAACTTATTTTGTATAAATAATAGGAATAATAATTTTTTGGGAACATTTGATTATGTTAATTCAAATCTCTAGCATTAAAATAAAAAAATTATATTTTAGTTGGTGCTCTATGAAATAGTCTGCTCTTATTTCCCTACCATTTAATTAAAAATGGTATTATGTAATAGCCTGAACGACACTAGACCTGTCCGCATGTGACTTTCTCCCGTAAGAGTTCCACAAAGGAAAGATATACCAAGACATATTCCAAATAGTAGAAGAAGGAAAGGATGAAATTCGCCGAATAATTTACCAAATAAAGGGAGATCTACTAGGAGATTACCAGCCAACCTCTGTGATCTACTTTGACAATGTGTTACTGATTATTGACACCACTTGCCAGATTATCCGTTCATGGTTATCAAATGCTAAGGTTTCATAATGTTATTTTATAGATTAAATAAATATTTAAGCACGACTCACAAAACTTACTTTTCTTTAATTTAATACAGCTGCCATTACCACATTTTAGTTTAAGCTAACCTCTAAAATGTGTTCTGAAAAATTCATTAATTCGCAAAAATTAGGAATAAAAAATATTTGTTTGCTCAATAAAGGGACTCGCTGTAACAAGACACAAGAAAATATATGTGTAAAAAAAATGGAATGAAAATCAAGAACACGCTGGCATCCTATGAACATTTCTCAATTAAATGTCTTCGGGATATAGGAAACTGAAGTGGTGAAAGTTGGAATGTCAATGAAACTTGCTCCTTAATAGATGTTTTGATCATTTACTTTAACAGTTTTGCAGGCCGTCGCCACTATGGCTTAGACTACAGATTTAATTCAGTTTTATTTTAAAGGGTTGTGTTACTATTGCCTGTATTATATCAATAGGCAATAGTAAGTAAATTACATTTCCTCATAAGAAATGTATAAACAATAATTTAGAAAAAAGAGATTGTTTAAACCAAGTTTATTACATTTACCGAAACTCAATCAAGCTTTATTTCAGTTTCGATTCCCTGGACTTTTGTTTTCAATTACTAACTTTGGAGAACCACTGGGGAAAGTTTGGAGAGGTGTCTTTTGCTTCCGTGGAAGAATCTTAATTTAACTTCTGAGAGGTTGAGGATATTTGTCCTTAATTTAATTAAACTCAGGTGAAATAGTTAACAAATAAAAAGTTACTTCAGGTATGTAAAATATTGAAATATGCTTGCACTATAAGTTGTACTACTTAACTGAAAGATTTTATATAACATATTAATATAAGTATTATTATAAGTAACAAAGTATTATTTACTTCATTCTAATGTAATTGACTGGATAGTTTAAAAGGTTTTTACACATTGAAGTTAACGTGTCTTTTAAAACTTTCAATGTTAACTTCTAGAAGTCTTATCAAAATACTCTTGAAAAAGATCTTTACTCATGGGAGTGTACCTTGACAATATTGCTGAACAGTGCTTCTAACGTTGAACGCTATAATTTTGCGCCGAATTTTACTTTACAAAATATTTAAATGGAACTTATAAATGTTTTAAATATTATTCATTTTAGCTTTGATCCTGAATTTCTTGAAAACTAATAAATATAAAGACTCTGTGTATACTAATATTGATTCTTATCTTCCTTCCAAACTAACAATATTTTGTACCTCGTGCTCGAATTTGAAAATTTTGAATTTAAAACGGCAAAAGTAGTTTTTTAAATTTTCTTGGAACTCTCTTTTATTAATTCTTTATATTGAACCTTTTTAAAAAATTATAAAGGCAATTTAATTATCATCCTGTATACAACCTTCATGTTTCCTTCGGAACTTTCTCATTTTCATTTATCATTGTCATTTGCGTTAAGTTGGTTTAAGGTTCAATGGTTGAATGGCTCGTTATTAAATACACTTCAAGTGCTAAAATAAAAAATTCTAAAAACTAAATATAAACTTAAGAAATTTTTCTACGTCTTTTGAATTATTAAACAAAATATTTACGTCAAATTCCCTCGCAGAAGAGTTAGAAACCCATATGAGTAACAATTAATTAATTAATATCTCTATGTACAATTTTGGCTTGTGGCGAAATAGCGCCATGACAGTTATTTCGGATATGTTTCGTTACAATATTCTTCTACCAACACGAAGTGGAGTAATGGAACTTAATTGAGTTCCACCTCAAAATGGAAACAGGAAATTTACATCGTCAAACCACGTTATAATTTACTTACCGCCGTGGCTTGTGTGCCACAAGGTTGAGGTTGACGTGCAATAGGATTATAGCAGGAAAAATACATTTTGTGTCGTGTATTACATAATATCCCGATGTATTGTAAGCTAAATAAACAATACAGTCATTGTATTATTAATTGTTTAAGCAAAGTCATATTGGCAAACTACTTGAATAACGAGGTGACATTATTGATAAAAGAGTGCGAGTCAAATAATGTAAGTGAACAGATGTCCTGCCGCTACGTGGACCTACCAATTAATTCAACTCTGTCCATAAATATAGATGACGACAACAGCATGGCAAATTCCAGTCGAGGGCGTCACGTGTTTCCTTCGATTTCTTCAGTTCGGAACCCCCTCAATCGTAGGACTACATGGGTCATTCCTCCTGTTTAAAAATATAAAATTACATTATATTAAATATGGCTTGTACATTACGTAACGTATGCATTTTTAATATTTTGGATAGGTAACGAAACCTGGTGCCCGCTTGTCTTTCTCGAAGCCTTTCCTTAATGATTAATAACAAGTTTGGTCATGGTAAGATTTTTTATTCCACTATTTCAAACACTAACCGTTTCTTTTAAACCGAAAGATATTGAGAGTGCCAAAGTTCCAGCCTTTTGTTCCGTTCGTAATCGATATATCGCATGACCTTACATACAGACAGAAATTAGTATTTTTCCAACCCTTTGAGTGATAGACTTGGCTAATGCTATAAGTTCAGTCAATAATTTAGTAATTTTATATTGAACGAACAATCTGATAAGGCAACATAAATGTTTCTTTTTAAATGTCTTCTTTGAATCAATTGGCGGAATGATGTAAAAGAATAACTAAAACGTTTGTTTTTCTAAAAGGATTTTTAAAATTCAGTTGAATTTTGTAACACATATTCCAAAGAATGAAATTTGATCAGTGAAATTGGTGTGCAACTGTATGTTGTGTGTCCACATGAAACTCGTATAAATGAGGAAACAATACAGATCTTGGGATTCCTGCACACTAAATGTTTGTTACACGCTAACTATGAATTTTAGAAGGTCAGATTGAAAATGTAAATATTAGAAACTCGCCTAACGATTACATTCTAGGAAAGATTTAAGTGCTAAGAACAAGTGGGGGACTCCAACCAAAATTACTCTCCTAATTTCATGAGTTAGTAAAGAACAAAGAGACCCACAATTTACGTAACGTTTTTATTATTCGTGGTATAAAATAGATTTTATATTTTTTGGAATGAATTTGTGTGAAGGACAGAAAGAGGTAGCCTAAAATCGAACCTGTGTCAAATAAGTTCTTTTTAAACAAAATATTAAGATGTAAACAGACTAAAAGAAGTAAACAGGCAGTAAATTGAATTAATAATGAAATTCAAACCCATTCTAAATATCTTGTCACTTAAGCATCAGCTTAAATGTCCTTTTAGGATGATGTATATATGGTATTCCCTTATCTTCTAGACGTAACAGAACAAAATATTAAGTTTTTTTATTCAACAGAATAATAATGTAAATCTCTAGCTTTTGATTTTAAAAATCTGATAAAATTTTTTTAAAGATTCCTTATATTTGTTAGGAAAGTAATATACTGAACAGTATTTTTTTAATTACTCTTATTTTTCTATATACATTAAACGTCTGAGAATAATGCAACATTATTATATAAAGATAAAATAATGTTGGTTTGTGTAATGGGAATTTAAAGCATCCGCAGTTGATCAAACTTTTCTAAAATGAGACGTCCCGGTTAATGCTTGCAGCCAATTCCACGAGATAAGTATGGATTTTCTCGTTAGAGGAAAGAGCTCCTGATCCTGTTTATCAAGCAAGGATTTTACTCGGCCATAACACGCTTACTCCAACTCGCCAGATATCGCCTAAGTTATCTTGTTTAATGATAACAAAACTTTTAGTTAATCATTAAATCGGAAACTTTATAATAACTGTAACAACCCACGTATTATTAAACTGTTAACCTCCTCCAAATATTAATAATAAAACCTTACATCTAATTATTTTCCCCAAAGTTTCAACCAATTTTAATTGTTAAAAACTACTTTAAACAGCCCTGATGTGAAAGAATAAAATGATGTGTAGTTATTAAGAGGAATTACGAAAGAATTAAAAATCCGTTAACTTTCTTCCTCCTGACCATCGCTTTCCTGTCCCGTTGTTTCATATGACTCACCGCGATGCCGAAAAAAGTGCCGATATTGATTTTCTTGTTTAGTATCTCACTCTCGCCTGTGCTGGTATAACGTGTGATTGTGAGTTTTACTATTCGTGCTCATGACTTACATCCTGTGCAGTGACCACGCCTGGATTGGATAGCTGTGGTATGAATTGTTATTTTTAACCTAGAATGTAGTTATGTGTAGTTGGTTTTTCACCTGAGGAACAGATCAGATTGCTGATCTCGAAACGTCGTGATTAAGTAATTTTAAGTGCAAGACAAAACACATTATTAAGATCATCATTTAATATTTGTATTTTACACCGTAAAGAGTTGAAGTAATAGCAACAAATTTACATGTAAATGTTAATACATTACAGTTTATTGCAATTTACTAAATCGTATTACTCTTCAAAGTGACTGTGTGGAGCAATTAGAAACATTTAATTTGCTAAAAGTGTGGGTATTAACATTTATGTTATCTATTGAAAATAATTAAACATTGTAAAAACTATTTTGGGATATTACGTTTGACTTTCAAAAAATATTGGCAAACGAAAAAATCCTGATATTTTAATAAATACTTTTACATGCGCGTGCACACACCGTGTGTGTGTGTTTTACATGCTATATGCCATATTAACACAAATTAGGAATATTCTAGTCACATCATTTAATTTTTAAATCATGTCAACTGCCAGGATTTCTGTGTGATTCCAGTTTTGTGTGGACCGCTAGTAGAACGGTTAATATGTTTGAAATAAACGTTTAGTACAAGTGGCAGCAAGAAGTTAGGAGACTGCAGTACCCACAAGCATTCTGTGGTCCGTAGTTAGACACATATTACAAGTCTTAATACAAATGGCCTTTTTTAAGCACTTAGACTTTATTCGTTGCATTTTATTACTTTTAATGCATCTTTATTAATATTAAATAAACTATTAATTTGTTTGAATGCATAACACGTAATATGTTTAATTTCCAACGATGTTTTGAGATTTTTATATTGTACACAAAGTTGAAATAAATACTCGTATCAGAGATGCCAACATTGTGGTTTTAATACCAAAAAGGAGGCGAGAGCCTTCTAAATGTCACGAAAAACTCTTTTACGAACATGTTCAAAGTTTTTAATTTGGTATGAGAAATAGCCACTCGCACGTAGTATTTCCCTATGTTACCAGACACACTATGACTTTTCGATGGTATATTGTAGTGACTAAAACTACAATGCATCGAGCAAACTGTTTTCACTGGCTTCTTTTTATATGGAGGTTTGTTTCATTTGGATAGATGATGTTTGACAAGAAAGGTGAGGTGATCCATGGATTGTATTATAAGCAGACGAATTTAAAACAGCAGAAGAACGTACAAACATGGGAGATAAATTGAACCAATTGGGTTTTAGATTTAAGAGAAATTGTACCTAAAAGGAAAAGACGATACCGATACAGACTCTGTTCTGACATTAACAACATTAAAGACGTGGGAAGTCTAATGTCTTTGATATTTACAATCAGTTAAATCAGAAACTGCAATAGTCAGATGTACTGTCATGATTAATTGCATCCACTCAAAACCAAAGCCTTTATTGATGGGCAAGCAGTATTGTGTCATTCAGGTGTTATGAGGATGTTTCATGTTGTACAGGAGTTAAAACTTTACAGATGAACACACTTTCACTCTTGATGGATTGAAATCTATGTTTTTGTCTTGCAACGTCTCTGCAGAAGTTTATTTTCTTTATTTGGATTTCCTGCATAAATTATTTTGACCAGAGAAATATATTTACATCTAATGAGTTAAAGACCATTTTGCACAATTTTGGATTTGCTACAAGCATTACTGCACTGTACAGTCCAAGAGGAAATAGTCAGTGCGAACGTTACAATGGGATCATATAGAAAACAATTAATCTTTATCAGAACTCGAGGATAAGATTTTTGTTATCCTCCAGGAAACTGAGAACTAGGAGTTTGTGCTGTATGATGATTTACGTAGCTAGCATAAGATTACTTCTCGGGTTTTGCAGAGCTATCAATGTTATTCCTCCATTCCAAAAAGTCATCTAATGGTATTTCGCTTTCTGCTTAACTACTTACCCTGGACTTGTACTACTTAAGAAGAATACTCTAATAATAAAATGTAACCTATTTGTAGAGGAGATAGATATTATTAAAACGAACATATTGAACTTCCAGAAAGCCGTGAAACCACTGATTCTACTAGACCATTGAATTCTGCAGGTGAGCCTCAGGAAGACTGACAAGTG
Organism: Homalodisca vitripennis; assembly: GCF_021130785.1. Lineage (NCBI taxonomy): Eukaryota > Metazoa > Arthropoda > Insecta > Hemiptera > Cicadellidae > Homalodisca > Homalodisca vitripennis. The sequence goes on from NW_025784773.1 coordinate 47,854, forward strand.
GCCTACACTCGTTACTCGGTTTTTATAAAAGACTTTATAAAAACAAATCAATTACATTTTTGAGAGTGAGGTCAAACGGCATTTAGTACAGCGGACTTATTACAGCGTCAGGGATTTTGTCAAGTGCTCTGGTCAGGCTAGCTAATATTGAGCTTTATATTAAGACCAGCCACCTGTATAAGCTTTAGTTTATTTTAGCATGAACAAAAAATGTTGTGTTATTTTTATTAATCTGGCTTTGTTTTTATATTTAATTTAATTAGGCTATTCTAAATCACCTAATGTAATTGACTATTACATATTATTGCTGACCTTATTTTTCAGTGTTATTCTGTCTGTTAATAAAGTATTTCTGAGTTCTAAGTTTATTGTTTTTAGATAAATCTTTAAGTCCTCCCTACGTGTATATGATGATTTATTACATTTGTTATTTCGTTGGCCTAATTGTAAAACCTCATAACTCCCAAATATGGCGATTTTGGGTTATTATTTCGTTAGGTTTCTATTGGTGGTTTCTACACACCTAGGTAAGTCTCTTAACTCCCAAAAATACTGTGAATATAGAAAAAGGGAAATTTCAAACCTCGTATCTTTTAATAGGGAATTTTGTTTTTTGCAAACCTGCTAACTCCATGTGCTTGTGTGTAAACCATAGGCATGCTCAGAGTGCCGTGTCAGTGCTGTCAGTTTGTTTATATTTCTGGTGTAAAACGTATTGTCTTGACCTTTGGAACCTACTAAAGGAAGTACTGTAAGTAGAACTTTATGAATATTATGAAGCTATATTACAATCATAGTTATTAAGTACTTCATTTAAATTAAAATGTTTATTGTGGAGTTACAATGTTTTACCACTTCAGCATTTTGAGGTTATGAAATGCAATTTCGGAGTTACCAGTTTATAGTTATTAATTATTTTTCTCGTAATTGTTAGTGTATTACAGGTTGTAGAAGGTATTAAACATAACTCTAAATAGATAATTTAACCCGTCTTGCCCTTAAGTTGTTAAAAACCAATAAAGTTACTAATAAAATCAGGAGTTACGTGTTTTGTTAGTATCTGATTCCTGGAGTTACGTGTTTTGCAAATAATCACACTGTTGGAGTTACAAGATTTGTTTATAAGAATCCGTAGAGACAGATACTTGTTGTGGAGTTACAGGACAAGGAACACAATCGTTATTTCAAATGTCAGAAAACCTGATTGAAACATTTTGTTCCAGATGGCCTCACGAGGTAAACTTATATTACATATTTTTAAAAAAAGGCAGAAAAACTCAACACAAAGTGAAGACCCCTCAAATGGCTGTCAAAAGCCATCAGAATCAACATCAAGCACTAAACATGAATATGCAAAAAATGAGGTTATTCCTCCGGAAATTGAATGCCAAGTTAAAAATATTTTGATTGACGAAACATTGGACATAGAATGTCAAGGAGAGAATACCTTGTTTGATGAGGCATTGGTCAATGAATGCCAAGCTGAAACAACTTTTATTGACGAGTCATTGGAAATTGAATGTCAAGTGGAAAATAATCTTTTGAACGAAGCATTATCCAGCCAGTTTCTTATATTGCAATCAGATGGGTCTCTTTTACAAGTAGAAGATAACAGAACAGAAACTGAGGATCGTCATAACATTTTAAGTGACTTTACCTTCAGTTCGAATGAAATATTAGATACAGCACAAAGTTTATTTAATGGTAATGAAAGACCCCATAGCACTGTTGGACAACATGATACTACAAATGAGGAATTTGAACTATTCAGTTTGAGGGGTGAAGCTCATAATGACAATGGGATGATAGAAAATCTACTTGAAATTAATAGTGAAGTTGTGCCGAAAAGCATAGTACCTCAGGAAACATATAATATGACAGATGATACTCATGATAATGAGTTTAGTTGAAAACTAATCAAGACGTTCTGCATCAAAGCATAATACTTCAAGAAATAAATGAACATCAGCAACCTGGTGAAGCTAATTCTAATGTTGCCAATGAAAGTGACGTAAGACCGATGTTAAACGGACAGTCAACGTAGCAGGAGAAAAAGGCACATGGTGAAAGAGGATGATTGGGAGTATAAAAAGGCAAAGTTGTTGAGGGAAAAAAGGAAAACAGTACAAAGGGAGAAAGTTAGTAAATGGAAAAAAACAAATTTGTCGTAACTAAGCCACCAAGAGAAATAAAAGATGTCAGATGCAAATGTAAAAGTGCAAAATTTTACTGCAAATCCTTAACAGACAATCAGAGAAAGAACATTTTTAATGAGTTCTGGGAATTATCCCGGGAATCTAAAAAATGTTATGTCAAAGGGTTAACTGAAGTACGTTTGACTGGGAGGGCAAGAGACAGAAAAGAGGAAGGTAAATCAAGAAGAAAATTTTCTCTTGAGTTTTATTTCACTGTATATAACAAAAAACAGCGAGTTTGCAGGAGCACCTTTTTGGCTACGATAAATATCAGAGAATGGACCTTACTTAACTGGATTAAAGAAAAAAAGTAATAGTGATCATACCAGTGTTGAGAGCAATGAAAATGATATTGGTAATGAAGAAAATGGCGTCTCTAGCTCCAGACCTAAAAGTAGAGCAATTCAAACCAGTGGTAAATCAAAACGAGAAGAGCTTACCAAAAGGCATAACGCAATGAAAGAGTTTTTTGAATCACTACCACAGGTAGAGAGCCATTATTGTAGGGCATCATCTAAGAAACTTTACTTGGAACCCATGTGGTCATCAAAAGCTAAATTGTATGAATTCTATTGCCAGGATTGGTGTAAACGAAAGGGAATGATTCCACTATCCAGTTGCTCGTTTCATAAAATTTTCGAAGAATTAAACTTAGGTTTATATAGGCCCAAAAAAGATCAGTGTGATCAATGTATAGCCTACAAACACAACAGGATTGACAAAGAAGCATTTGATGAACACATTAATAAAAAAGAAGAAGCAAGAAAGTCGAAGGAAAATGATAAAGAAAATGAAGAGCACGTATACACAACTGACCTGCAGTCATTGCTGCTTAGTCCGAGGTCTAATGCATCAGCTGTATATTACCGTAGTAAATTAGCTGTTCACAATATGACAGTGTGTGACCTGAAGACAAAAGATGGCTATTGTTACCTATGGAACGAGTGTGAAGGCCAGCTTACAGCCAATGAATTTGCGACTATTTTAACGGATTTTATCGTTTCGCAACTTCCTTTAAGAAATGAGAGCAAAAAAACGTTATTATTTACAGCGATGGGTGTGATTACCAAAATAGATGAGCTACTTTAGCAAATGCCTTAATGCACTTAGCTAAAAGGCATCAGATTATCATTGAACAAAAGTATTTAGAGAGAGGACATACTCAAATGGAATGCGATTCCATGCATTCCATTATAGAGAGATGTCTGAAAAACAAAGACATAAACATTCCTGCTGAATATGCTGCAATTTGCAAGAAGGCTAGAAAGAACCCTCAACCTTACCATGTAAAATACCTGGAACACACGTCTTTTAAAGATTTCAATAAAGCAATGCCAGTTAAATCTATTAGGCCAGGAGTTGGTGTAGGTCAACCAAAAGTCACAGATATACGCTGCCTTTTATTTACTGAAGATGGTAAAATATCCTATAAACTTAACTACGAGGATGACTACAAGCTGCTTCCAATTTTCGACCCGAAAAATAAAAAAGAAACAACGGGAAATCTCAGCAATATGACTACCCCTGTGAGACCAACGAGAAAAAAATCCTCTACCAAACAATCTAAACCGAAGGAGAAATCTAACTTCAATTCTGGTGTCGAAGAATTATTTTATTTACTTGGCAAGTTTGACTTTCCTCAGTTGTACTCTGCTAGATTAAAAATTCCAAGGTCCAAGTTCAACCATCTGCAGGAGTTAAAGATGATCCTACTCAGTGACTACCATGCATTTTATGACAATTTGCCACATGACTAATACGATACATAATGTAAAATAAATGTCTTGTTCTTAAATGAGTTTTAATTTTTTAACCTTGTAATTATAGTTATTGTTAGTTAGTTATACACTATATCACTAGCAAAGTAAATATTTTTTAACCTTGTCCATGTAACTCCACAATATCTAGGGAAATGAATAATGAGCAAAATGGAGGACACGTAACTCCTTGTTGTGAAAACATGTAACTCCAATAGTATTTTAGTACAAACCTCGTAACTCCCAATACATCAATACACACAAATATTTATTGGTACAATCGTTTTAATAATTTCTATTACTTTACAACATGATCTAAAATACTAGGTTTTAAAACAAAAAAACAAAATCAACTAAATAAATCACTTTTTTTGCTCTCCTGTAAAATTTGGTATTTGGCAGTTACGAGGTTTTACAATTAGGCCAACGATTTATTACCCTATTGTTGTTTTCCTTACCAAGGCGTTTTCTCTCCACAGGAGGGTTTATTTCTGGCTGGATTATACTTTCCAGTTCAAAACTGGGATACACAGGGTACAGAAATGCCAAAGTGTCGCTTTCATCCAGGTAAACAGAAGTACAAGGTTGTATCCATAGGTATAGTCTATTGTGGAGGAGGACTGTTCGATTGTGTGGAGCCCCCTTGGTGTTAAGAGCTGCTGATAGCCTAAACTTAAGGGGTACCCGTCCAACCTGCTTTGACTGGAGGATACTATATCAGAACTATATAGTGTTTGCAATTTATGACTGCAGTTTGAGCCCAGGTTGTTTGACACCAACACCCGCAGAGCCCCCCCCCCACACACACACACACACACAAAAGTGCAGGAGATTAGGACCGGCCGGATTTCCGGTCTATTAATTTCCTTCCTAACCAAAACTAACTTAAATATAGATTTTAAACATCATAACAAGGGAAAGGATACTAAAAACGTATATTACATGAATTTATCACAGATTATTGCTTAGTATTGAGTAAAATGTCACTGAATAATCCGAGACGAACACGCCAGGTGCGGGACTAGGCCCATCCCTCTGCGCTCGTGAGTGTAGCGGTGCGTGCGTACAAAGAAACTGTAAGGTAACAAGTCGTTCAAATCGTTATTACCTCCCAATTTCTACAACTGCTGCAAAAATAATCGGTTATCATGTCTCAAGAACGTTCTCCATTGACTGTCACCGAATCACCAAAGGAGTTTTCAAAAATTTAAACTTGTTTGAACGCCCACCGAGGGCGTACTGGTTTTTTTAATATCTAACACTTAACCCGTTACATTACATTGATATATAACATTTTAGTCATCGCACGTGATGTACGGTTATAGTTATCAAAACCATTTCGCAGTGCTCAAACTGAGTAGGTAAAATTCCCTTACTTTTGAAAAACGTTTCAACAGTTAAAACAAATTCTTCAATCGAAGAAAGCTCTATAATAAACACGCTTTCATTAAACAATGTCCAATTAAAAAGCATCAGCTATTTATCTTGCATAAAAGAATAGTGCTGATAACTTAAAATTGTAACCTCTATGTGAAGCACCCCACACCAGGTCCTTCAGTCGCAGTATCTAACAACCAATACTGTAGCCTTCACCTCTTCCAAGGTGACATGATTAATTTATAGAAACTCGTCATCCTCCCTTTTTGCATCTTGACAGAATCCGGCCCTTAGAGCCAATTTTACCCATCCCGAATATCGTATCACTCCAAAAATAAAGGCAAAGATCGTTTTAGGACTAATTGTAATGTGGGGTTTCCTAATTTTCAAACATTCAAAACTATATTCAATCAAAATCAGATGGTAATTTTGTCAGGATAATTAAGTGATAAATCATATAGCCGAAAAGAAAAAAGTTCTTTGAAATTATTTGGTTAGGCTGCCTAGGGTTAAATCAATTAAATAAATAGCAATATTTATTTTGCTGGTTTCCAATAATTAGTAAAAAGGATTTTTTACATTACTGATAACGTTTCGATAATTTTCTTTTAAAGCTGTAGTTTTTGAGAACGTTTTTTACCTTATGTATCTGAAATATTCTCAATTTAGTTTTATTAACTGCTATAAATAGTAAGATGGAAGCATAAGATCAAAATAAGCCTATTTCCTCAGTTTAAGCTAAGTTCATTCAAAAGTGCACTCAGTCAGGATAAGTAGTTTGTGGTTTTAAATTAAGTTAAAAAGTTAAATCCATACAAATAAACTCACACGTTATATTTTAGTAAGATGATTTAGATAATTCCTAATCCCGAACTTTTTTATTAGAAGCAAATACAGCGTTACCAAATTAGTTTATTAATTTTATGGAAGTTTTGTTTTAATATTATCTCTGTTGTTTGCGAACGAGATGGACTAAACGTGTTATGGCCGAGTAAAATCTCGCCTTGATAAACAGGATCAGGAGCTCTTTCCTCTAACGAGAGAAAATCCACATTTATCTTCTGGAATGGGCTGCAAGCATTAACTCGGTTACCTCCTTCTCCTCCTAAAAACTTCAGTTTTTTTTTATGATGAAATATTTGATAATATTAATTTAAAAATTGAATATCGTAAAACTTTTAAATTATATTGTTCACACTGATTATCTTTTAGTGATCTTGTGTTTTTAAGAACGCTTATTAGTGATTTAAGGCAGGTTTGTAACAATGAAATAGCCTCACTCACAACCCAGTTGTATCTGCTCTTTTTGTCGGTGACTAAATAATCATCGGATAAAGGTTAATGATTTAGTTAAAATTAAATCAAGTAACACTCACCTATAAACTAAATTAAATTAATACGTGTTGAAGCACATGATTTCATTAATTTTGGGAACAGTATATCCGTTACTTCAATAATTAATACATGGTATAACGTGAATATTGTAATTTTTGAAATTTAAAAGTCTAGTTTATTATAATAATAAATATATAATATAAATAACTATGGAAAATTTTAAGAATCTAAAACTTCAACTGTAATTTGTACCTAAAAATTGTCCGTACGTAACTAAATACGGGTTGAAGAACAAAGATCCGATCCAGATAAAATATTGAGTTGTCTTATTTTGGCCAAAATGATATAAAGTATAACATGAACGGTTTCCCATCTGAGTTAAGAGCTTTATCTGAACCAATCCATCCACTTGATGTGCAATATCAGCCCAATATCCTCACTACAAGGCTGACGACATAGATGTATTATCTTTATAATACTGGAACGGACAACGTTGTGACTTTTGTAACTTTGAAACTGTAAAACTTTTGTGTTATTTTGATGTATTAATAAGGTTAGTGTAATATCCTGCATATATTAAAATACGCACTAATGTGGTACTAAAAGGTATATTCCTGTTACTTGCATCCTTATGGTGTACGGAAAATAATTATAGCTTGCACTTTTTATTTCATTGAAATACTTACGATGCATTACTTATGATGCATCTATATTTTTCTAGTTTTAGTATATCAAAAATAAATCTTACTTTAAGATTGTAATTAAAAATAATTGATAACAAAATAATTACACAAACTACCCTGTATTATAAATTCTGAACAAGAAATTTCGCAGAGAATATTCTCACTACCAGAGTTCTGGTTGAGAGTTCGTTTCGGTTTTTAAGTTTTAAATTAAAAAAGAAAATTGAAATTTTTTTATGACCTAAAGTTTAATGTAAACGTGTGTATGGTAATTTTTACAAATAATAAGTAATATATTCTAAAAATCTAACCGAGTAGCGCTTTAAATGATCGCTTTGCATTTTCATTATAAAGCGTCACTTAATTCTTTACAAGAAACAAACAGATTTTAAGCGCAACAAAAATTTGGAAATTAATAAATGCTATTGTGTTTACTATAATGTTGCAAATTTTCAATTCATTACCACTCGAAATTGTAAATTTCAATATTTCCTCAATTTCCTGTAAAAGTGTATTAATGTTCTTTATGAATAGTATGTGTATAATTTATTGCTGGCGAATTGGCGTTAAATTTTTAAGTTTATTCTATTATTAACTAGTTCTCATCACTATTTATATGTACAAAGCTTATTTATTTTGGCAATCTTTTATTAATTATCCTGTTACCAATATCAATTGTATTGTTCTTTTACCATTATATAAAAATTACACTACATTAAAATGAATTATGACCATATTATTTTTATGTATTCAAGATGAGCAAAGCTTAATGTGATTTTATTTTCTAATTGAAGGTCTTTTCCCGTATATTTAATTAATATAAAGTGCTGCAATGTAACCATCTTTTTTTGTAGCAAACGAGAATCCGATTAATGAATATAGATTATTTTTTTATGCGGTTTATGCATAAAAATAATTCATTCTTAGTTGAGAAATGAAGAAGAAGGTTGCAATATATATTTTTTTTATTCTTTAAGTATAATCTTCTGAAATTTGGAAACGTAGGTACGTAAAAAACTTTGGCTCTAGGTTTACTTTATGATATACAAGGGGAATTGCCAAATTGAGTACTTTTTATAATTAGAGTTTGTTTATTAAAGTTTGTTGTTCAACAATTCCTAGTGGAAGGATGGAGTAAGAAAAATGAATAGACAATATCACCTTGTCAGATGTCTTGGAACAACGAGTTATTGCTTAATTTGCAATCAAGATTGTATTGAGGATTATTGAGATTATATCACGTTACCAAACCAGTAGCTCTGGGCCAAGCGTCATGACTAATTGGCGACTTCGGTAGTTAGCATTCGTGAGTACCTTGTGTTTGCTTCTCCAGGGAAGCTGTTCAATGGAATTCCTGCATGACTGGAAGTTGTAATATGACATTATTTTACTTATTAATGCTGTTTTTATATCTTTTTAAATATTAAATAAATAAATAAGGACTTTATTTTTGAGCGGTTTTCAACAATAATTGCTGGTTTACAAAACGACTCATGTCTTATTATAGTTCTTAAAAAATTAAAAGCTTATTTTATAGTTATTAATAAATAAAACATAATATTAGACATACAGTTATATATGGCTATATCACCTTGTATTGTACATTAAATACTTGTATATATTTTCTTTGTATGTCGTTTCAGATACACTCTGGCCTGTTACGCTGGAGGACAGTTCATTATATAATTTGGGAGCAAAGTACGCAAATCGTTTTCTTTCAAATTCACGGCGAACGCGAGGCATCTCCAACACTTGATCCTGTTTAGTACTGCGAGATCGGACTTGAGACCTGCTTTTTAGTTTTTTTCTCAGATATCCCGGCCTGCCAGTGGTCAGTATTCTGTAAACCAGGCATGAGGAACGCAGGGTACAAGTATCAGCTACAGTCAACAAACCCAGCGATCGTCGAGCCTCCGAAACGTGGTCAAACCTTCTTAAACCACATACATACCTTACACACATATTTTGGACCCTCTGTAATTTTTCTAAATCTCCTTTAGACACAATGTTGCCATAGACAGGGAGGCAATAATCGATCACAGAGAGCACAAGAGCCCGGACAAGGCGAAGCCTGGTCTCTCTAGGAAACATGTGCCTATGCTTGTATAGCATTCTCAGTCGACCAAGTGTTCGCCGACAAACAGCACTTACATGACCAGATAGTGTGAGGCCACTATCAAGCATGAGGCCCAAGAGCTTTTGAGGATTCACACTCCTTCAGTTTGACACTGCCAAGCAACACCTCACTCACTGTCTCCGAACCCACATTGGAAGGAATCGACAACACACTACACTTTTCCTTGTTCTTATTACGGAGAATAAAAATTCAAACTTCTTACAAATATTGTTACAATCTTGGAAAAATGATTATGTAGACGTAATAAGTATATTTACTAACTTAAACTATATTTGTTGTGTCTCAAACCCTGTAAAAATAATGTTTTAACGTTCCAATTGTAATACTGAATAACAGATTACAATTTATTATAATTAGTTTAAAATCGTAAAATACACAGTTGAAACATGTTTTATATACAAAACGAATTTTATGTCTTAATAATGTTTTGATAACAAAGCTAAGTAAAATATAATGACAGTCTTCCGACATCAAGAATATTTTAATACAAAAATAACAAGCACAATACTTCTTGTTGAGATCATAAGTAAGGATCTGATTGTCTGAAGAAAGGAGATTTACTGAGAATATTTAATGTGAATGCTTTGTTTCCGTTCTCTAAATAATAAGGACCTTGGAAGTATGGTTACGATTATTTTTATCACTATATATAAACATACACGGAGTTTGAAGGTTTATACGATTACATTAGTTGCCTCTAAATTGGCATATTATCATTCGGAAAATATTGGCTTTCAGGGACCAGTTGTTTACCAGGCAATTATAGAATTTTAAATACATGTAAAAGATTTTAAAATAATTCAAATAAAATGCAACTATCAATAAATATTAATGTCTAGACAGATATATGTAATTATATTAAGGCTTCTTAATATAATCATTTTCAATACATAGCGCACTAAAAACATATTGAAATCAAAATATGCATTTCTGAAATATATATTCATTTAGTTTTGAAATATATAATATTTGTTTTTTTTCTCAGAGGAGACTGGCCCATATGTTTTTACTTTAGTATCTTTGCGTCTTTAAATGTTCAGAATATTAGCGTGGTACGTCAAATAAGTCAAACACGACTTTTCACAATAGATTACTGATTGAGCAGTGAAGTTACGCACACTCTTAGTTTGACTAATCTAGATTAGACAGGTATGCAAATCAGTTGACAAGTTGTGGTCAATCAGTGGTATTCAGGTCTCATCTGTTAGTTTACTGGCAGTTGTGAGCCAGGGTTGCTAAGTTTTGTAGTTTTGTAGCCCCCTTTCAGGATGAAATTAGAGTTAATTTTTTTGTTCTACGTTACTAGTCATTTACGTATACACAGCCGAGTCAAATTTTCTTTCGTGTTATTGCTAACTATGGTTATTAGAAACAGTTATTGGCGATAGATTCAGTAACCCCAAACTGTTTGTTTGTTAGGACAGAATGGTTATCTCAGAAATACTAAAGGGGAAATTCTCTGAATAAACAGCAAAAATAGTAATAAATATAAGGTGATTGCTGTATTGAGTAAACAACTAGCATTTTTATGATTTTCAATGCAATGAATAGTGTTGGATGGGGGCTAATAAATACTCCTTCCAGAATCCAAAGTATGTGTTAACGGTTTGATTGACTGCCTGAAGGTATGTACTCTCAGGGTTCACCACTCCCCCTACTACATAATTGAGATTCCACCAGATAAAACATTCATTCACGCTATATGATGTATCTTATTAGCGACATTGTGTTACATCACTATTAAACGCACTGGGTGTTTTATGACTTTATTCAGGTATGGCAAATAGGCTGCTTTATCTTGTTTTACAGTAGCATTATATTATCATTTGTAAAAATTAGTAAATTATTTTAAAATAGTTTCGAATGAGGCCATATATTCTGCATAATATTCTAAAATCATTCTTATGTAATTTAGGCGTACAAACGTATAATACCGTAAACTCGTTTTTTTTAGCTACAAATATCATTATATCAAATTTTTGCATAAAAGTGAGTACTTAATAGCGGATAAGTACTCGGAATTATTCGAATGTCATGCGAGAGGGGTGAGTTAATTCCTACTTGCAGAACGCGTTGGGCGCGGAGCGGCCTTCCGCCGTCATCCGTAAGAGTAAGAGATGGATATATTTCCATAATAGTAATAACAAGAATTCTACGTTTACCAGCGGGATGAAATTTTCCCTCCCCGTTTTTGTGCGATCTCTCTCTCTCTTCTCTCTCCTCCACCCTTCTCTCTCACTATCTCCCCTGCCCACCGTCCCTCCATCCCTTAGGAGAAAATAATTGTTTTCTGTTAAGTCTTGTATAGCTACTGGAGTTTCGTTGACACATTTTTCTACATAGTATTGAAATGTTCAAGAACATACAAACGTTTCTATTGTTTAGTCAGCTGCACTATGAGATTTGATCACTGTTAGCCACAATATAGCGTTTAATCCGATTAGTATTATTATTGTATTATTATCTTACCTTACTTTTCGTAACGACGTAGTTTTATATTAAAAGCGATATTAGAAAATACACACCGAAACAAATTATGATCAGCAAGAAATAAGTTGGCAACATATAAAATTTTTATATTTCTGCAGTACATTTTATTATTACTGGAGAAACAATTAACCTTTCGTTTACCATAACCAGGCAGAAGCTAAATAATAATGACACAATTAACGGCCACTGTAATGTTTGTTCCGGTTATTAAGTGATAGCTACATAGAAGTACTTTTTACAATAATTACCAGCAGACACGACTGGCGTTCCGTTAATGAACATTTATTGCTCAGACATTTCTTTTAGTAATTAGTTTCTTTGAAGTATATTTCTTAAATTACATTTTCATGGAATTGTTTTACCTTTCTTAAGGATTAAATATTTATTTTATAGCCCATTAATAATTATAATGTAGTAAAACGATAAATGCCTATGATTATTAGAATACACACCAAAGTTCCATTGAAATATGAAAAATAAAACTTGTTCCCTAGTCATTAAATTATGCAGGGTTTATCGAAAAAGGAGGACACTAATAAGTAAAACTGTAATAAAGATAGGTGTTTTCCGAAAGATATAGAAAATATTAAAGTTTTATACACACTTCGAAAGTTTCTATATGAGCTCCCCTGTGGCACGACAAAAATCTAAGCGTTAATGACCTTCGTCCAGTCCGCTTAATCTTGTCAATAGGCAAAATATTTTGATTATTGTGTACGTATACAGTTACATCTTTATTTATTAATGTTCTTCTGCATTTTTTTAAACCCATATCCCTTTGTTTAGCTTGAAATAGGCTTAAGTACATTTATATTATTTTTCCATCTCTCGTTACTGTAGAGAAAAATTATAAGCAAATTAAAACATTGGCACTATTTGATGAGACCTGTTTAATTTGAAGACGCATCACTATTCAATCGACGTTGCATCTAATTGTCTTCTGATACCAAACTGTGCATATACTTCTGATACCAATTATAATTAATTTAGGATTTAGGAAGAAGAAACGATAATATTAAAATATGACTACGATCCGATAGGTTTCTATTACAGCTCTCCTAATTCAACTGTACATGGGTTTTCTCGTCGTGTCAGTTTGATAAGGATTTTCGTCGTTAAAAATATGTAATGAAATGCTATTTTTGAGAGATAACATAGTAAAGAATTCCTTATTAGACATAACCTTTTATAAATATAACCTTTAACTAACAGTAATTAAGTGATAAACACGATCTAGACTGTTGAATGGGCATCGGAACTGAAATGGTTAAGAATTGTAACATAACAGGAAATACCACATATTGAGTGAACAACCAATAAATATTAATTTGAAAATTTTAAGTTATAAATTACATTGTGTTTATGCATTTATTTTGTGTTCTACTGTGAGATTTAAAATTCAAAGTTAAATTATGCATTAATTAATTACAAAATAATTTAACAGCAAATGCATTAAACCTGTTAACTATGGTGCCAAACTCTGAAAAGATTGCAACCAAATAGAATACTGAAGTACAGAAGTTAAATCAATTGAAATGAAACATTTTTATAACATATCAGTGGGCGTTATACTCTATTTAAGCTTTATCACAATCAGAAAAAATATATTTTCTTAAGAAACTTAAGAAAGTATGTGAGCCAAAAGAGAGAGTGGTAATAGTTCATTAGTTTCCACATCCATGTAAATAAAATATTTATTTATAGATGACAGGTTACATTGTATTCCACCTTTTAATGACTTCGTTTACGAATGATTATTATTATGTGTAGATTTTTATAGAAAAACTTGAATACTTCAAACTATGTTGTGATTGATATAAAGTAGAGTGTTTACTTTAGGGTCGAAAACATTTATAGTAAAACTCTAGAAAAGAAAATAATGTCACAAAGTAACGATCATAAAAACGTCATACAAACACAAAGACGCCATGAATGAAGTTCTTCCTCAAACGACAAAACTCGGCGTGGCGCGGCGTACATCCTTTGGCAATCGAAGAAAGTCGTTTAAGTTAGACCGAGAATGACTATCTGCCTGGCTTAGTGGCGTGTGACAGCAGCCGCCTGAACATCTGTCACTCCAACTTGTCATTTGTAAACAATTTATTTACTGCCGCTTCGTCAGCTTTACATCATACAATTGTGCTCGTTTCCAATTTAAACCTAGTTTATGTTATTGATTGATTGTAAAAGTATACCATCTCATGCCTATAATAATAGGATCTTTAGAGGCATATACTTTGTAAGTGGCATATTACTACTGGTAGGAGTTATAATAATTTTAAAGCTACCTCATTTCCCAATTCACTTTAGAAAAGTTCTGTCCTGTAGTTAAAGAGTAATTCAACGTTTTTATAGACAGACATTACAGAATTAAAATTTATTTGCAACATTCCATGATATTTGTTTGAATGCTCCAAGGATTTCAATAGGACTTGAACTATGTTTACTCAGTGGGGAAGTATTCTAAAGTCATTATTTCAAAATTCATGCAAAATATTAACACAATCGTATAGAAGTATAAATATCCAAACTGTTACTGTTGTAACATATACAAGGACATTCGGGCTCGCTGTCCCCGTTTACAGCATAGTTCTTCATACTTAGAACGTAAAAATATATGTAAACCTAGTGCAATACAGTCCACATGTTTTATTACATAAGTTCAATAGTGTACAGTAAATTAACTTTGACATGTTAAATTTAGGATTTTTTTATTTTTAAAATATTTGTAAATGCGCATTCAAAATTCATGTCATTCAAACACTACCATTTAGTAACTGGAAGTAGTATAAGAATGAAAGCTTTAACTGAACAAAGCTCAATTCTATAATCAGGCACTTTCCAAATGACAGATGGTAGTGTTTAGATATACGACTACTTTACAGGTGATTTCTCAGTGTTAATTTCCATACAAAGTCTCAACATTTTGAGCTCTCTTCTCTTAATTATAAAAGGAAATATAAAAAGGTACCAAAATTAAAAATCTTAAAGTCAGTGTTTCAATAATAAATAATAATATACAGGTTTCTTTTATAAGCAAAAAAAAGAGTTGACCCCATGTTAGGAAATGGATGAAGTTTTTGAAAGTTTGATATACGTATTTTTTTTTAAATTAAAAAACTCGTATTTCTCCAATTAAAAAACAGTTTTCCCATTTAAAGCTGTCAAATTTTATAGGTACTTAGAATATATTCATCATGATGGCAAAATAATAAAACCACCCCGTATACATGAAAAAAAGGTTCTGCTTCACCTTATAACGAGTATGTAAAAGAGCAGCATTCGTCCATGATTGCAGTGCTAATGTACTGTATTGGAGCCTTTAAAGTGAAATGGAGGGTAAAAGTTAGGGAAGTTTTCAAGACAAACAACAGATGTACGTCTGAAGTCAAACTTTGTTTATATGTTCATCTTCATTAAACAACCATCGGAAGGTTGGACGGAAAAGTTTTTTGTGTGAAAGGTATTGTGTGGACCAACCCACTCTCCGATAGTTATGGCATTATACACAATTTATTATGTTATTAATTCCTTAAAAACTCTTGTTTAAAACTTCAGTATTAATACCCAAATAATTTTTAATTGTTTGTATGAAGAGGGTATATCTGTATACAGATTCTAGGTACAAACAAGTAATTTCACCTTCATGTCTTCGTACTTAGAGAGAGAGAGAGGTTACCTATAACAGTTATAATCTAATTAAAGTTAAATTTTTAGATAGTTGTTATATTTAAACGAAGTTTCGCCAATCACTAAAGAGTATTATGCCAAAAAAAGAGACAGTGAGAATAAAGTAAGAAGATTAACACAATTCGATATAATATAAACGAATTTAATTACGAAAAACCACATTATATTGGATTGAGGAAGGTTTAAGTAAAATATACTTGTACTAGTGTCATATACGGAATAATCGAATGGGGTTAATATACGTAGTTACGAGCACACATAACGGGTTATTTTCAAATTTTATATATTTACTGGTTAATGAAATTTGAGAGATTTACTAGAATTAATGGAACAATAGTTATTCAAATAAAGTTAAATTGTAAAAGCTGCTTGAACTTTTTGTCATATTATGCCTTAAAAAGAAACACAATAATTTAGTTAACAAGTAACATGCGTTATTCAATAAATTGATGTTAAGTATGTTTATTTTGGTATATTAATTATTTTACATACAAGTGTCTTAAAACATAAATGTTCGTAAATGTGAGACAAATATGACACATTTCACATTTAAAAAAAGAGTATATTATAAAATATAAAAAATTATATTAAATGCAAACAAATCATTACTGCCGATTTATTAGATGGATTGTGAACTACACAATCCCTAATAATACAAGGGTGGAGGTTTACCATATCGTAACGATATTTAAGTTACGAACTTCCCAACAAACTATACATTGACAGGCTTTTCCAGCGGTCCTTCCAATGGTTCTTTGATGAAGGCTGACGACCAACTTTAGGAGTACACTGTTGTTTGTCCTGGAAACTTATTTTAACTTTCACCCTCCACTTCAGTTTTAAGAGTTATTTATTTTCTAATGTTAAATTTCATTAAAAATCATGTTAATTTCCTAAATTTATATTGTAAACGGATATTGTAAAACGTTTATATAATTCTCCTCAATGTTTTTTCCACTGGTGATGATATAAACAAATAACGTAACCAAACATCAGAAATGCCATCTCAGTAGTTTATTAGATATACAGACTCGCCAAGTTATAGAAAACTGCGTTAGCCTTAGGTCCTGTAGTAAAATGTAATAAGTTTTACTGGCAATATACAGACTTGGGAAAAAATTAAGAAAGTGTGGCAGGAAAATATGATATGAAAATACAGCGTGAATATGATATTTTCTGAAACCTTTTTCTCATAACAGCTTTTAATTAGGCGTGACATTCTTTTTACAAATTGATCTGTTTGTCTGGTTTTAACTTAAAAGTATATTTTTTCCTAAAATTAGACAGACTGATAAAACACGAAACATGGTAAGACTATATTTTATACTTTTTTCAAATAACACACAGAATGTGAAGTATGATATAATAATTTATGGACATCCTGTGTAGAGATAAAACAGTATGGATCTGAATATAAAATTTTGATTTCTCTTGCAGTACCTAGGTCCTTGATGTTACTAGAACTAAACAGATTGTGGTATCGCTAAATGTCTACTTCATACGAATGTACCGGGCTTACCAAGATAAACGGCCGGATACACAGTTAGTCCTTGCCACAACTCAACTGCTGCCGCGACGGCATA
The DNA here is from genome assembly GCF_021130785.1 of Homalodisca vitripennis. NCBI lineage: Eukaryota > Metazoa > Arthropoda > Insecta > Hemiptera > Cicadellidae > Homalodisca > Homalodisca vitripennis. Next base: position 65,101 of record NW_025784773.1, read on the forward strand.
TTCATTGAGTTGTGTTGTATTTTAATGTTTCGTCAGATTTTTCAAAAACTTTCTATTCAGGAATAAAATAGCAGTTAATTAAATATAAAATATTATATTTTCAAACCATTATGGTAGATATAATCTTTCTATATACTAGGTATTTCAAAAAACCCGGCTCCAATCTCTTTTGCTTGAACTATTTGACAAAGAGCAACGAAATGAACTGTAACCGTTATAAATAACACATGGCTAAACAGTTCCGTGAGGAATTAAAAATAGATGAGAAAGAATGTGCCTTTTCTGATGGTTGGCTGCACCGATTTAAAAAATCGACACGGAATACGGAAGCTTGATGTAGCTGGGGAGCTCCGATCAGCCGACCAAAATGCGGCTGAAGAATATAAAGCTAAATTTGAAAATCTAGTTGAAGACTACGATTTTGTCAGCATGCCGGATTTACAACGCTGATGAAAACTGGCCTACTTTGGCGTTGTTTGCCTAATTTGACTTTGGCAGCAGGGGATGAGAAATGTGCCAAAGGCTTTAAAAAAAAAACAAAGACCGTTTGACAATTTTGCTCTGTGGCAATGCCTCAGGGGACCACATGTTGACGCCTTTCGTCATCGGAAAAGCAAAAAAGCCAAGACCTCTGAAAGGCATTACCCACCCACCCGTAATATACGATGCTCAATCCAATGCGTGGAAATGAACTCCGATTTATTTAGAAATTGGTTTTTTCCACCACTTCGCCCCATCTGTAAAAGACAATCTGAAAAACCGTGGCTTACCTGAAGACAGCAAGGTTGTGCTCATCCTAGACAATTGCAGAGCTCACCCTGCAGCGTCTGAGTTAATATCGGGAAATATTTTTTACTGCATACCTCCCGGCAAATGTCAGGTCCTTGATTCAGCCAATGGATCAAGGAGTGATTCAGAACTTTAAATGTTTTTACAGAGCGTCCTTTCTTTAAGGCTGATAAACTCAGACTGTATATGGTGGTTGATTTTCAGAAAAAAATTCAACATAAAAGATGCAATTTTCGGAATCGCCTTGGCATGGAAAAAGGTCAAGCCCACCACTCTACAGAAATCTTGGCGAAAACTATGGCCAGCTGCCTACCAAGAAGAGGACATTGCTGTTTCACTCGACAATGAAACAATACTGGACTTGGTGGCTCACAGTTCCCAAGACGACGAAATAAGGAAAAGTGTCACAAGAAGAAATCTTGGAGTGGATACACATTGATTGCGACGAGCCAGTTGAAGAAGAAATTACGGATGAACTGCTCATCAAAAGTGTACTTGAACCTCAGTCAGAGCCTCATCCTGTGGAGTCCGAATCAGATGATGAAGAGGGTGCAGATGATGATCCAACACCCGTGCCTACGTGGAGTGAAACAAGTGCCACTATCGACACGTTTATACGATTTGCCGAACGCAGCAGCTCCTACAATGCTTCAGAGCTTGTAAATTTATATGTTCTGAGAAATGACTTTTTTAAAGAAGAAACATGATACAAAAAAAACAAACAGACATTAGGTCTTTTTTCAAATAAAATACTGTACACAAAAATTATGTTTACCATAATATTTATTACATAATGTACGCACTAGTTAGCCTACATCTAAGTTAACCTAAGTTTAGAAATGTTTTTCTAGGTATTAAATGTTCATTTTGTGTTCAAAACTAATGTTTGTTTAATTTTATTTTATCTCCTTAGTAATTCTTTAATTGTTTACACGTAAAAGAGTGATTTTTTTAAAGCCACACTCTGAAACTTAGACGACGATTTTTAGCCCGCTATCATCGCTAAAGTAGAAAAAGTAAAATCAAGCTACTGTACATTATCTCTTTGGGACTGAAAACCCAGCCACTATTTTTAAAGAGTGATTTGTATTTTGGCTGGGTTTTCAGCTTTTCTGAGTTAATATCACTTGATTTCACTCCTTTTACTTTAGTGTAATATGATTTTAGCGGCCATACGACGCTCGGTAATCCGGAATTTTCAATAATCCGGAACAATTCGATCCCCGAAAGTGCCGAATTAGCGGGCTTTTACTGTACCCTTATGTGGTGTAACTAAAAATGTTATTAGCACTTTTAGTGGTTGTGAACCTTATTTTAAAACGTCTCGGTACGTCTGTTACAGGTAAAGCACAATTTCAAACGTAGCGGATAATTTAACCGATATCCACTGTAGGTATGGGGTACAAGAAAAATATTTAATGGTTTCAGGACGGTCACATCAGTACCTCGGTGGTTAAACATATTGACCGGTAGGAATCGGTTATTAATCATAAACAAATTTTGTCATTGGTGGGAATTTAACTGGCAGTCTAACCGTTGGTTTGGCCGGACATAAAGTATCAATTGGAGAGAGTCTTGTTCACTTTACCTGAAACAACTAAAATATTTTTTTGATCTATCGAAAATCAGTGTTATATACAGCCTCCAATAGCAGTATTCATCTAAGAACATGGGAAAACAAACATAAAAAAGTGCAAAAAGCATCAGAAAATAAAATATTACCAAAAACATCAGTACAAAATTTGAACACAGAATTATTATTTGTTTCAACGGTTTCATATATTTACAATTAATGCAAGCAGCAAAATTTATACAATTCATTTCATTATAGCACGCAATAGGGGTATATAACAAATAATTAATCGTAAAGATAATCAATTTAATAGTAGTAATTTAATAAAAAATATGCTACTCAACAACGGGTACAGTATTTTTTC
>NW_025784774.1:0-22888 GCF_021130785.1 Homalodisca vitripennis
TGTCCTCCCACCGAGCAGAGTTAAACCCGTTCCTTGTACGTCAAGGCATTCCGATCCGGCAATAAGCAGCAGCAATAAGGCCCGAGCCTGGTGACAAACTGTTTTTCGGCTTGCTGGACGGCACTGAACCAGCCTTCTGTAAAATGGCGTTTGAGATGTTGAGTGTCTGCTTTCCGAAAGCCTGTGTCGCCCAGGGACAGAGATGCTCCGGCGGCTACGCGAAATTGGAAGACTTGCAATCTGCTGGTTTGCAGCAAACTTTCATAGTTGAGTCAAACCCCCGCGGTGTCAACGCATACAAAGTGGCCTGTATGCCGACGGGGAGTACGGGTCATCTTTTGCCTTTGGCTGATTCAGTGCCAACCATAGCAACCTTTCAGTGAGACGGGAACACACCCCGTTACCAAAACGTTCATTAAACAAATTCAGCAGCAAGAGGTGGATTAACTCTCGCCGCCAACCAACACCTTCAGAACCTCAGCTGGAATGCCATCATGTCCCTGAGAGCCTTCTTGTTGCGCAAGGTAGACAACCGCTGCTACAAAGCTCCTGATCCGTAAAAATGGGAACATCTGCAACCGTCCAATCCGCTACTCTCTCCTCCTTCCCGCCTCACAGGGTGACTTGAGATGTAGAGCTTTTTCCCACACGATCGCCTGAAAATTCGTGTTGTCAGGTCCTTGTTCGCCCTGCTATTCACCCGACTTCTCAAATTCGTAGTCTCGAGAACCATCTCCAAAATATGTCCCATGCTCCCCCTCACGTTTAGTCACCGGGGAAGCCCCAACCCCCATTCGAATCGACCGCAAACGGGCGTTTGTAAGTCAACTCCCGCCACTATAAATACGACGCCCCAGGGACGATTTCGGAGACTGTTCTTCTCCACGCTTCCAAGCCTTTCCAGAATACTCTCCTGTGCGGAGTAATTATTGGAGGAGAGGAAAACACTGTAAATGGATAAAGGCTTGATCAACTTTTAACCGCAGGCATAACCATTGCAACGGAAACCTATGAATCCACGTTGTAATGTTTAGATTGGAAAAATGGTTAAAATGCCTAAATAAAGTTGAGTTTTGGAATGTGTAAAAATATCAATAAATATAAAAAAAAGTTTTAGCCTGAGTTTATAAAAAAAAAACAGAAAAGTATGGTCAATAATTGTTAAAATATTCAATTAGTTTTCCTAAATGAACACCAGATCTCTTCTAAAGAACAGTAAAATTAGACGCAGGAAACTTTAAAGATATGCAGGTAACTGAAAACGCCCTGAAATAAGGTTCCAAATGTAACTAAAAATTAGTCTATTTTTTACTGTTAAGTAATTGCAAAATAATAAATTATATTTTTAATCATAAAACAAGTTAATTAAAAGAGTTCGATTTAAAAGAATAATATGCTCGTCGAGCTGAACTGATACAATCGATAGAGAAAATTGAATGGAGTTAATCTTCCTGCAATAATGTGGCTCTACAGTAAGGAAAATATTTGCAAATTAAATAAGAGTATTATATTAAATCATATAACTAACCAAAAGAAATCTATTTTTTTATATTATTTAGATATTCTTAAATAATTGATTTAATGTATTTATATGTGTTTTTTTACTTTCAGTTTTAAAAAAACAACCATTAAAGTTATCAAATTTTAATCAAACTATCCGATATGGAAGATCCACCAAAAATGGATAAAAGAAGTAAGAAAACAGAACTGATAATGTTGTTTGAAAAGTTAAAGGTTGTCTAAAACATTTTTGTCTGGTTTTGTATTAATGCATAAACTTGATCCAGTTTTCCTTTAAAAAAACTTTGTTGCTGTCTTTTTTAAAAATTCTCCATCTTATGAAAGCGGCAAACTCCTCACAACGAATAGTCCCTAACAATAAGAACAATTCATTACCTGTTTTTTTAGAGGCAGCCACACAGTAAGTGTTTGTTACTAAACTGTAAAATCTTGAATTTCTAAGGACCCCTCGTGTTTTAATTTTTTGCGTGAAGAATAGTATGATTGCGACACCTGCAGTAAGTGTAATTCTTTCCTTCCATTTTCAATACGTCTCTAAACTATATCCAAGCTAAACATAAAAATACATAAGATTTAACCCTAAGTTATACGTAGGGAAGAACGTATTTTTATAATATTGACAAACCTCCAATAACATGCTAATGATTATAGAAATGGTGTTTACAAATAACTCATTTTAAAAGAAAGGCTTTTGCCCTGACAGGACGGCAATTAACTTCTAAATCCCTACAAAGATTTACTAATGGAACGGCCCGTTTATGTAATTAAGTTAGGTAAGTGGTCTCTTTGTTACAAGGGTATGAAAATTATCCACGGAATTTGTTGTCATGAATTAAGACAATCTCACATAGACTTCGGCCATTTTAGAGATGAATCTACTTTGTAGATTATGTAGTGAGGGAAATCCTAAGGAAATATCTTAACATTGCCAAGGAGGCTTTGCTCAGAATACATGCCTTGACATGTTATTATGAAAAACTACGAACCGAAAATTGAAATGGTGGTTGCCTTTTCTTCTTAATGCCTTCAAAGCAGACCTTATTATATTGTATACCTCCCCATTTAGCTATAAAATCATTTTTACTTTTCTCGATTCCGGCTTTTTCCCCCACAGTTTATAAAAACCTTAGGGAATAAAAGGTGCCCTCGTTTCTACGTAATGGCCCCAGAAAAAATAAAAAATTTCCCGTGCGTCTACAAATGATCTCCCAAAATTTTATGGGAACATCTAACATCTACGTACTCAACCTCAAAATTTAAACTGTAACTGACCTGTTTATCAAAGCGTATATCATTTTGGTTTTTCACCGTCCTGAATTACATTAAGTAAATATTTCGTTCGCCCATAAATAAATGGTAATGCCCCTCTGGATATTTAAAAAACAACTATATACCAAAATAACCATATATGAAATTATATCTTAGTGAACTAACTTCATGACTATATGGATTCTCTATAATTTAATGTATGTGTATGGGAGATCAGACCAAGGTTAGAAATTTAATTTTTTCCTTTGTTATAAGTATCCTTGATATAAAAAGGGGCGCCAAAAGGATAAAAAATGAGACCACCCATAAGTGAGTATAATTAATTTAACAGTTTTTCCACTCAAACATTATTTTCAATATCTATAGAAACCAACAAAGGATCTGATATTTTAATTTTTTTTAATCATTAAAATAGTATTACGAGTATGCTAGTCCAGCATTTTCCAGGGTCGTTCAACTTGACAGCAACGTCAGGTAATCCCACCCACATGTATGTACAATGTAGTTGGGTCAGAAGCTGGACGAGGAACACAGGACTTACAAGGATGAGTTTACTTCTATTATTGATTTAAACCACAATTTCTCCTTAATAATGACCTCTTGTGATTAACCCAAAATCAATTTACGAACCTTTAATTTTAGTGACGTATTAAATACAACACAAAATTTAGGAAAAGTTTAATATAAAAGAACTGATCACCTTCATTCCAAAGCAAAATAGAAGGTTTAAAAATATAATATATTACTTTTTGTTGATTACACTTTCCTTTTTATTTTTTCAAAGACATTTCCTCTGTGAATTTATTGCTTTATAGAAAGCTAACCTAATTCTTGTGGTTTTGGGGGGTGCTGTTTTAAATCCTCTTCTGTACCATAAGCGTGCAGAGGGAAATTGGGTTGAATCACACTTTCAAAAATTCCTGGGCGGTACCACAAACCAGTTTTTTGAACTGCTTTCCCATTAGATTTTATATGACAAACATTTAATATTTTAATGAGAAATAATTTTCTAACGTACGTCTTCGTGGCAACATTTTGTTTGACCTTTTTTTTGTTATGGCTACATATTATGGGGGGGGGTTTTAGTTTAAAATTAGTGATACGTTATGCTGAGTAACATTTAGTAATTACATCAACTACACCACGTTTTGGGTTGTCTAAGAACCATAAATAATTTAAAATAACGGTTTTAAATAAGTTTTAACCTTTATAAAGAAAGAATATAGTCTACAATTCCCTAACTAATTCCGTTGGTTTTGAACGTAAATCATTTCACGCAGAGCACGCAATCGACAGTACAAGAGATAAAGACATGGCAAATTAAAATGAATGCAGTAATAAAACATCTTACTTGATGATTTAATTTCCCATTTTTCATAATAGTTAATTCCTTGCTATCACTAATAAATAAATTTTAACTTCTGTGTCGTGGTAAACTAGAATAGGTAAATCGTATACAAATAAGTCTGATGAACTTTTAAATTGAAAGGACACCCTTGTACAGGATAATAATGACAGGACAGTAAAGTACAGCAATAGCGGAATGACTCTAGTACACAACTTCTTTATAATGTATATTTTCTTAACAGAATCAATAACTTTTTAGAACTTTCCAGCGAGTTGTAGTTTTCATTCATTGATTATATATTATAAGTCGCCTATTACTCGTTTTAGTTCTAAGACTAACATTTTAATCACATCAGGATATAAAGAACTTATTAATGGTCAAAACAAATGTTTATCAGTTCTAAACCTTTAAATACGAGTAATTCCGTTTTTTTTTTGTTAGTTTTTTAAGTCCTTGAAGCAATAGAGTGGACAATAAATGACTATTTTGACTATTGGTTTTACAAAATTAAACCATAAAAACTGCTCTGATTTCTTTGTTATCTAATAATGAAAACAATTCTCATCATGTTTCAAATTCCAATAGAACATTTAAGCAAGGAACAATAGGTAAAATTTAATATTCTTTTTACCAAGAAACTGATAAAACATTTTTTCTAAAATCTAATATATTTGGACACCTTACTGTAATAACTTTTTTAACGTTTTTTGCGGAATCTCTATTTCCAGAATTAAAGAACTGAAATTTTCATGTACATTAAATGAGTATTGTGACGACGGGGCCCTTTTTCCCGCCGTCCTGATGTGGAGAGGGAGAGGTCAACACGGAACACCTGATGTTGGGCAGTCCGAGGAGGTGTCGTCTATGGGTAGAGACATTGCGTGTGGTGAGAGCAGACCGGGGACGTGCGGTGGCGCGGCACGAGCGGCGGCGATGCTACGGACGGTTAGATAGTTTAGGTGTAGAATGTGATGAATAAATGATGTTTGTTTTAAGAAGAGTGAGTAGTTATCTGTTACGTAACCTCGTCACGGCCAAGCAGAGTGTATGGAGCAGCCCCAAGGACTAACAGGGTGAGTTATAGTAGAAATAACTTGATCACACAGTACGTGACAAATTTTGGTGGAGGCGCCGGGTAGTCCTGAGGCGTGATAGCCTGAGACGGACTTGACTTTGAAAAATTGTAGTAAAGATTTTAAGTGAAAAAAAAAAAAAAAAAAAAAAAAAATAATAATAATAATTTGAGTCCTTTTGTTGAGTATTCTGGAAATTAGTATAATAGCAAGTGGTAACCCGTAAGTGATGCTAATTTAAGTATGTTTTAGTTTATTATTTAATACCTAGTTCAGTACTTGTTATTTTATAAAAAGCATTCAATTGATATTTCTGTCTGTCGTAAGCCGCCGGTTTAATTTTTCCATATTGAAGCTAAACAATTTGGAGAAGAAATGTTGGATTGTTGGTCTGATGTAATGTTGGTGAAAGAAGATCTAAGGGACGTGTGAAGTGTGAAGTGAAATATATTATAGTAATGAAGTGATTATTTAAATAGATTGCTGCAAATAATCAGTGATTGTATACTAATTATTTGTACGTGATTAATGTGACGGGATTATAGTTTAGTATGAATTTGGATGTTATTGTAAAAAATTCATTAGTGTTTTAGCAAGGTTCTAATTGTTTTTTAGAATAATGTGATCAGTGAACTGTGAGAAAAATACTGTTGTGGATTATTATTATTGTGTCTTATTAGTTATAAGTGTGACAGTGAACGGTAATAGTTGTAGCTAGTGAGAGATATACTTTACTTACTGCTTATGAACGGGACCCCAGTTCACTTTAGTGTAGTGACGAGGAGTAGAAGCAGGCAGGATTCACAGTCGCAGAGTAGTTCCCCAGTTTCTGAGTTTGAAAACTTAGCTCAGAAGACTGAATTAAGCCCTCTTCTTGAGGAATCTTTAGACGACCAGCTTCGAAGAGTTGAGGGTAAACGAGCAAGAGTATCGGTCGGTGCAAGAGAGTAGTGAAGAAATAGAGCCATTAAGAAATAGAGTAGTAGCCATGGCTGAAGCTAGAGGACCTATTATTACTCCCCCAAAGTTTCGTGGTAGCCCAGAAGAGAATGTAGAGGAGTATTTGCAAGCCTATGAGAGAGTAGCGAGAGCTAACGGTTGGGACGAAGCAAAGAAGTTAGTGGTTATCCCTTGTTATCTGGAGGGGGCAGCCCTAAAGTGGTATGAAAATTTAGAACAGGCAGAAGAAAATAACTTGACTTGGGATATTGTAAAGCGAAAGATGAAAGAAGCATTCCAGTCAATTGCTTGGGAGGAGCAATTGGAATTTAAACTAAGACTTAGGATGCAAGGAGAGGACGAGCAGGTTGAGGCCTATATCCAGGATGTACTAAATCTGTGTAACAAATTAGACCCCAATATGGCTGATAGAAGCAAAATCAAGCATGTTCTAAGGGGCTTGAAACCATCATTACTTGAAAAAGTGATGATGATCGAACAACGAAACTTTGGAAAATGTTTTAGCCAACGTAAGAAAAGTACAAACTGCAAAGATTTATAGCGGGCCAAAGGGTCGACCAACTCTTGACAGAACCCATAACCAGAGGAGCGGGACCGATAACCGTACCCCATGCGTCACAACCAAGTAGTAGCTCGTTAGAGAACAAAATTGAAAACCTAATGAGTGAATTCGCTAAGTTTAGTATGAGTCTTATGGAACAAAGGAAAAATGAAGGAGAAACACACTACTCAACGGAGGGATGTAGGCTACTATGGAGGTCAAAACCAAAGGGGTCGTGGTTCATTTCGGGGTTCAAATCGTGGACGAAACAGCAGACGGTAGAGTGATTTGTTACAAATGTAACCGTGTGGGACACTTTGCTATAAACTGCAGATCAAATCTAGGTAGAGGACAGGGAAACGACAGAGGGGGACGCTAGAGGAGGGAGTTTAGCGTTCCTACTAATAGAAACTCCCCAAATGAAAGTGAAATCCCAAGTAGCAGGATAGCCACATTATGTGAAACTCATGAACAGGAAGAGTGGAGAGACACATGGAGACAATATAGCGGGATCCCCGAGGAGTAGATGGATTCAGGGTGGTTTTCATCAGCGTTATCAGACAGAAGAACGGAAGAAACCCGCTACGTGGCATCAAGGGGTGTCAAGCAATCCAGGATCGATTAGAACTCTAGGGGTTCTTGAAGTTCACGCCCTCGTCGATCAACACGAAAGACCAGTTATATTTGACACCGGCGCATGTGTCAGTTGTATGGACGAAAATCTTGTGAGTCACCGTGCTAGAGTCCAACCAGTAGAGGGAGTAAATATGAAGACGGCCACAGATTGAACCTGTATGTATCACTGGAAGAACGGACATAACTATAGAAATCGGCAGATGCGTCTTTAGATTTTCTGTATTTGTAGCCAGAGGACTAGGAGGTTGCTGCTGCATTCTAGGAAATGATTTTCATCTTAAGTTTAAAACAACCATAAGCTATGCCGAAAGAATGGTGAGGTTAACCAACGTAAGTGGAAGAACTATATCTGCTCCATTTTTCCTGTCGAGAAAAGGATGCGAAGTATCAGAGACCACCCCCAGATGCAACCTGGCTAAACCAGATCCAGTTTGAGGATCTTGAAGAATGTAGCGTAAAAGTTTGTGAGTGCCGACACTACTGAAATTCCCGCAAGAGGCCGAAAGCTGCTGAAAATCAAATTTGAAGGTTCTTTACCATACACAGGCATTATGGAACCAAACTACCGGCTGTATAAAGGAGACTTCCATTTTAGTACCACCCTGCCTCACCACATCATTGCCACTAGAAGCCGTCATGGTATCAAATGTTTTCAGAAGAAGTGAAAAGAATAAACATGGGAGAATTAATTGGCAGAAGTGTATGAAGCTGAAGAAATTCCAATTGAAAATAAATCTATTGCAATGAATATTGTGAGTGGAGGTGATGAGGGTTGTATTGAAGAAAAAGAAGTTGAATCTTAACCCTCAGATGACATCCGAAGAAAGGAAAACTATGCTAGATCTGTTGGCGGACTACAGTGACAGATTCTCCTGGGATCCCTCTCAAATTGGAAGAACAACCGTAAGCGAGCACAAGATAGAGCTTACTAACAGAACTCCAGTGCATCAACCACCCTACCGAGTCTCCCATAGAGAAAGGGAGATACTGAGAGATCAAGTTGAGGAGATGCTGAGCAAGAACATAATACGTCCTAGTACAAGCGCTTTTGCATCACCTGTTGTCTTGGTAAAAAAGAAAAATGGAGAGTGGAGATTTTGTGTTGACTATCGTCGAGTGAACGACCAGCTGAATCCTAATACAACACCCTCTTCCACTGATAGATGATATTCTAACATACTTAAATGGTTGTCAATGGTTTGTAACGCTAGACTTAACGTCTGGGTTTTGGCAGCTGCCCATAAGAGAAAAGGACAGGCACATAACAGCTTTTGTTACCCCAGATGGTTTATGGGAGTACGAAGTTACTCCATTTGGGCTCAAAACGAGTCCCGCAGCCTTTCAAAACTGCATGGACAAGGTGTTGGCAGGATTAAAATGGGGTACATGCCTTTTATATCTAGACGATATATTAGTTATGGCTCCAACATTCAAGGAGTTGATAGAAAATTTGAGAAAGGTTCTCCAAAAGGCTTAGGGAAGCCTCTATGACACTAAATCCTTCTAAGTGTACCTTTGGGTATCAGGAAGTTAAGGTACTAGGACATACAGTCAGTGCTAAAGGAGTAAGTCCCGATGCTGGAAAAATAAAAGACATACTGAATTTTTGAACCACCTAGAAGACTGAGGGCTCTCAGGTCATTTCTGGGGCTTGCCAACTACTACTACCGTAAATTTGTACCTGACTACTCAAAGAATAGCCAGACCCTTTAATTGAATTGACCAAGAAGAATAAGTCATTCATATGGGGTTACAGAGCAACAAGAAGCATTCCAAAACCCTAAAGGAGAAGCTAACAACAGCTCCGATCTTACGACCACTTCGATCCCAAACTGCCTGTTGAGTTACACACTGACGCTAGCGACATTGGAGTAGGTGCTGTGATCATGCAAAAGGAAAAGGGGGATGCGTTAACCTGTAGCATACGCATCTAGGAGGCTATCAGAAGCAGAGAAAAAATATACGGTCACTGAAAAAGAGTGTATTGGGTGTTGTGTGGGCAACACAACATTTTAGGCAGTTTCTATGGGGGGCGCAATTTTTACAATAGTAGTAGATCACCATGCTTTGTGCTGGTTACACAAGAACCGGGACTCATCAGGAAGACTGGCAAGATGGGCCCTGAAGCTCATGGAGTTTGACTATGAAAATAAGGCACAAACAAGGACGCCTACATGTAGTTCCTGACACACTTTCAAGGAATGCTTGTGAGGACTGTAAGCCAGAAGAACGAAGACAAGACCAATGAAATACCCATGTTAGCGCTGAATTGGACAGATCTACCCAAAATTACAGGATGAGGACGAGGAGTGCAGAAGAATCAAGGACACAATGTTAAAACCGGAAGAGTCCTACAGCGACAGAAAGAAGAATGGGCAAGGAGTTTTATGCTGGAAGATGGAGTGCTATACAGACGTAATGTTGCTCATATTGGAGAAAAGAAACTGCTAGTAGTACCTGAAAGCATCAGAAGTGAAATTTTGTATGAATGTCATGACAGCCCTTTGGCAGGTGGACATCTGGGTTTCACTAAGACGTTTCATAAATTTTAAGTGCCGGTTCTATTGGCCGAACATGATAAAGGATACTGAGAAGTACGTCAAAACGTGCTTACACTGTCAAACTCGAAAGACACCAAAATTATCTCCAGCAGGGATGTTACAACCCATTCCGGTGAGGTATCCTTTTGAAAGAATTGGGATAGATGTATTGGGTCCGTTTACAAAGACAGACAACGGAAATAAGTACATCATAGTAGCGATGGATTATGCGACATAAGTGGGCTGAAGCAAAAGCGACCCCCTCAGCTACTGCAGAAGAGACCGCGAAAATTTGTGATCAACAGAATCATTTGTAGGTTTGGATGTCCGAACGAGATCCTTACTGACAGAGGAAAGAATTTTAGGTCGAACTTAGTGTGTGAAATTTTAAACGGACTGGGAATCCGCACGTTATTCACAACAGCTTATCATCCAGCGTGCAATGGCTTAGTAGAACATTTCAAAACGGCACACTGGCTCAGATGTTATCTTATTATACAGGGTCTAATCAGAGAGACTGGGATCTTTACGTAAATCTCACATGTTTCAGCTAACAACACAAGTCGTCAGGAAACCATAAAACATAGTCCTTACGATATGCTTTTTTGGAATGGAAGCTCGACTACCTGTTGATGTAACTCTAACGCAAAAATGTAAGTAGTGACCGTGAAGGCGGAGGAAGTTCTGCAAAGAGTTCACCAGTGTCGCAGAGATGTAATAAAAATAGTGGAAAGAAGTCAACAGAAACAGAAGGATCGGTACGACCAGAAGCACCGTTTTCGTAGAGTATGAAACCGATGATCTAGTCATGATATGGACACCAGCTCGCAAGAAGGGAAGGACTACCAAGTTACTACATAGGTGGAACGGCCCGTATAAGGTGATATCCAGGCTTTCCGAAGTGAACTATGAAATAGAAATCAAGAAAGGGAACCGGTGTTATTTTGACACAGTTCACGTGAGTCGACTAAAACGTTTTTTATCCAAGAAACTAGAGATAAAATGAAAGGATGATGCATGTTCTTTTATGAATGTAATTAGTGTATAAATTAGTGTTAAAACAAATTTAGGATAGGGTAGCGTGTAACTTATATAATCTATCCTGTGCAAGACAATAACTTTAGACCGTCTGTATATTCATTATAAAAAAAAGAGGAACTATTTATGTGCTTGCCAGTGTAATATTTTGTGTTTTGGCTACGAGTAAAACTGCCCAGCTAAGCGATAATGTGGATCATTGCACTGTGAGACAATGCAAGATAGGCAGGGCAAGGTCCCAAAATCGGACACTAGTGTGCTAGACAGTGAGCTCACGACGCTCGAGCGGTTAAAAACTAACTGGTGTCCTGTATACGTAATATTTCTTGAAATTTTAGTTAACCAGCGTTATATTTATAAGTCGATAATTTAGGTGTGCTAATATTAGATAAATGTGTTAAAACTTGATTGTTAGTTTTAATTTGTTGTGACTACAGTAACAGTGTGCCACGTGACAGAGAACTATGGATACGCTACCGAAGGTAATGACACTTGTTAGTATGATCATTGTAATTTTTGGTAATGTTTTATTTGTAGAGGCGAGTCAGGATGGCCAAACTCCAATATCAGTTGTTACAGGTGTCTACTGGAAAGAGATAAAGTCGGCAGAGATATATGAAGCGTCCGTCCCGTTGGTTTTACAAGACAGCGTGGCCAGGAGTAGACATAGCTTATTTAAGTCGTCCCAAAGGAGTAGGATTTTGTAATGGTGTTATGAATGATCCAGAATGTATGTTATTTTCTTGGGCCGCAGTGTTTAATAAAGGAGATTGGAGCACGAGTCCACATGGCTGAACAGAAGTTTGAGTGAGACAGCTGATAATTTTGAATTATTTTCAGGGTCGAAACGTGATAAGCGCAGTCTTCATTTTATAGGTAATTTTTGCTCATTGGTATTGTGGAGTTTATAACCAAGAAGCAGCTACGACCTTTGTATGCTAATCAAGAGAGAATGAATGTAATTTGAGCAGGAACTTCACAATGAACTTCAAGAGGCGTATGCAGAAATGGATAATCTAACAATTAATAATGAATTCCTTACAGTCAGGAAGTCAGTCGCACATTTTCTCAAGTAATAGGTGGTGGGAGTTAACATAACAAAGATGATTGATCGATTTAGAACCAAGGTGTATGTCGCTGATCAAAAGAATAATCATAAAACATACAGTCTGTTACAGCTCAACGCATTACACTCTAATTCGGCAGTTGCAAGTGTTACAACTAGTTACCAGATTGGAAATTTTAAGTCAATGCAGAGAACAAAAGATTCCGAACTCGATTATTTCTTTGTCAAAATTTCAAGGAGATCTTCTGAAATTAGCGGCCTCAATCAAGGACGACAATTACGAGTTAGTAATTGCTCCGGAGGAAGTGACAAAATAATTTAAAATTAGAAATAGCTGACTGTATGATTTCAGGTTCAACAATAATTGTTAAATGTAAAGGTGCCCATTAAAAAGCGGGGAGCGCGCTGGAAACTGTTTGAATTAATGGCTGTACCTTTTGCATGGAAAAATTCTACTTGTAATATTCATCATGATGTGACCTATCTGGCAGCCGACAACGAGCGTCTGATGTCGATACAAGGCTCAGCAACTCAATGATTGTCAGCCGTACATAAATTCTCTATGTTTTATTCCTAGGAATGCCGGAGAATGCTGT
Organism: Homalodisca vitripennis; assembly: GCF_021130785.1. NCBI lineage: Eukaryota > Metazoa > Arthropoda > Insecta > Hemiptera > Cicadellidae > Homalodisca > Homalodisca vitripennis. The sequence continues at coordinate 12,589 of NW_025784774.1, forward strand.
CTCGGGTTCGCTAAGTCCCAGAGCTATGTTTAGAGGAGCGACGATACAGGAACTCAGTAAAGTTTGTGCCTTTTCGTGTGCGCAGGGCAGAGCGCCGATAGTGAACAGATTAGGAGAGGAGATGTTTGTACTTACACACGTTTCAGGGCAGTTTAAAAGTTGGAATGTCGTCATGGGTCGAATTTAACCTTAAATATTCCGGAAGATAGACGACCCGGTGCTCTCCAAATTAAGGTCGCTTGTGATTGTAAATTAATGTTAAATGAAGAAGTAATTGTTTTTTTGAAAACTACCCTTGTTATAAGAAAATATCTGTTTCAGAAATAGTCCATATAGTTCCTGCTCTTTGGTCCAAATTGAAAACTTTGGTAGGTTTCTTCCAGAAACACGTATTCCTCCAGTACTTTTACCACCCTGGAACGAGTGTTTTGGACGAGAGTTTGGCCAACTGAGGTGCCCCATTGGAACATGACGTACGCTAGGACACAGGTGGAAACCAAGCCACCGCTGATAGTAACATGCCACAACGAAGGGACTTGGCCAATTGTGTATACTGTAATTCATGCTGTATATTTTTCACTGGTAAACGATTATTGTTGTGAGAAATCCACACTTTGTGGGTTTGTAATAATTTAAATATAGTTAGAGGAGAACCTATAGAGATATTTTGTTACAGAGAAAACCTATAGGGAAGCTGTATACATTACTTTGTTAATTCTTGTTTTTATTTTTGTGCTGGGTACTTGTGAGATGGTGCTGTCGATGGAGGAATAAGCAGAGCAAAGAGGAAGTGTCTATGAAGGGACATCGGGAGATCCAGGACAATGATGGCTTACCCCGAAGCATGCCGCTAGCCGAGATAGATGGGCGAGAGCTGCGAATTACCTTGGAATGGTGGGATATGAACAGTCCGAGTGATAAGTAACCACCGTGTTTAATTGGATACATAATGAGGAAACTATGGAAAGTTTATGTTACAAAGTGATTGATTGTTGATGAATTTCTTATAATAAACAAAAGGGAGTTTCATTTCTCTGTAATGATCATCCAGAGTAAAAACATTAATATGATATAAGGTTTTGTTGCATAATTAGATATACTAACAGCGATGTACTAATATAATTAGGTACAGTGAATGACGTTTTGTACTTCAGACGTAATATAATATTTTAATGTTTTGTTAAAATCATGTAATGATAAAGTGTGAGATAAATCTATGCCAATTATAACCGTGAAGTTGCCTAGGATAAGGTGTGTCTAATAAGATAGTTACAGGGACACGAGACGGGCGGTGCCCGGACCGGGTGCGCAGCAGCTGATCTGGTGCAGGGTCACGGTCAGGTCACTGAGATTGACATTGAACCTGTGTCGTATGACTGCGGTATGAATGATGAATGAGTGGTGGCCACCAAAATGAGCAAATGAGTGAAAGAATGACATGTTATAAAATATGAATGTTTATCAAGAATTAATAGGTAGAATGATTAATGTTAGTATAATGTTACAAGTGAAATAATGTTGGTGTTTATGTAACAATACAATATGAAAATGTTAGAGTAGGGGTAATATCAATAGTAGTATACCTATTTAAACTAAAGTAAGGGCTGAGTAAGAGTTTAAAAAGTGTATTTCACATTCGCTAAGAAATGGGGCCCCTTGAAACCGTGTTTAATGATTAATAGAATAATGACCATTATAAAATGATGTACCGTAGTAACTAACTACAGTTGGTATTTTATATAATAACATGTAACAACTATTAAGATGTAAAGAATGTTTAGTTTAGATAATGATTATTAAATGTGTAATATACCACTTCATTTTCTGATTTGCATAAATGTCAGGGTTTGTTATGTTCATGTTTTAAATGTTAACCCTTTAACTATATCGAGGTATTTTAGATAAGGTACGGTATCCCTGACTAAATCAATTGTGTATATAAAAAGATAATTAGTTTATTTGTAGAATTGATAAATGTAGTTTTAAGTAATAAGGTTGCCATGGGCTTACTTTGATTAAAATGTATGTTAAAATCTCGTATTAGTGGGTAATACATGATTTGGGTAATAAATATTTGTATAATTGTCATATAATTTTGTTATATAGAATTAGTGATAAAAAAATAAAATGAGAACAAATGTGAAATGCTTTTATTTGTTGATGAATTTGATCTAGTTAGTAGGGATAATTTCGTCTTAAAACAAGTAACATAAGATTAGAAGAGCTCTAGTAGTTGGAAACAACGCTTGCAAACAAGGTCCGCAGGCCGCTGACCCCCGAGGGTCAGGCCACTGCGCCGGAAGGCCTCTGCTGACCACAGCTACTTATATCACGTAGCCATCTGGAGGTGCACTGTTCCAGCTCAAAAACTTTGTACTTTGTACATCCATTGCATGGAGATTACTTAAGTAGGTATAAACCGATCCAAATGGTATCAAATCCCGGACACATATGTAATTAAATTATTTGGGAAAAATAGAGAGTGTTAGTGTTAGTAATAAATTGAGATTACCCTTAGTTTTAGTAGTTGTAATTTTCTAATTTGAAGTAAATATGTAATAAGCAATTTATATTTTAGAAGTAATAAAAAAAAAGGTGTTGTACTCCGCAAACTTGTATATTTATATGGCAAATAATGATATGTAAGGGATGTTTTTATTGGTAACTTTTACATTTTTAGTTTAGGTTAGCGTAGGCTCTATAACAGATTCCCCACGGCTATTATTTCAATTTTTGGATTTTTTTAAATTTGAGCGATATTCATATTTGTGTGTGTATTAACTCCTTTTAAATTTAGGTAATAATATCCAGGTGAAACAAATTAAAGGGGAAAACAAAATATTGTAAGTCCTTTTGATGTACTTAGATAGGGAAATCGTTCGTGGCATTCGTCTCCCGTTCGTTCGCGTCCCATACTGAACTGGGAAGCTTAGAACTGTGAACATTCCAGTTGTGAAGAATGTGCGTTAGAAATTAAGAAGAGAACTAATACTTTTGGGTCACACGCCAAAGGAGACGTGTCATGGACATAATGCTGTGCCCAGCAGTGAAGCTACGGTTACCATCAACTGAACATTAAACACTAGACCTTAGAGGTGAAAACAGTGACGAGCTCATAAGAGGAATGTGAGGAACGGAAGGAGGCGCAGTCAACGTCCAAGGCCGACTCCAGATGGCGTTTCCTGGTGCAGCTAACTCCGAGACCCGATGGGGATGCCTAAGCAGAGATTCATAACCGTAGCTTCCCTTTAAGAAGTGGGAGTGTGACGACGGGGCCCTTTTCCCCCCGCCGTCTGATGTGGAGAGGGAGAGGTCAACACGGAACACCTGATGTTGGGCAGTCGAGGAGGTGTCCGTCTATGGGTAGAGACATTGCGTGTGGTGAGAGCAAGACCGGGGACGTGCGGTGGCGCGGCACGAGCGGCGGCGATGCTACGGGACGGTTTAGATAGGTTTAGGTGGTAGAATGTGATGAATAAATGATGTTGTTTTAAGAAGAGTGAGTAGTTATCTGTTACGTACCTCGTCACGGCCAAGCAGAGTGTATGGAGCAGCCCCAAGGACTAACAGGGTGAGTTTATAGTAGAAATAACTTGATCACACAGTACGTGACAGTATTAAGTATTAAATTTTAATACTCAACAGTACAGGAATTTTTGGACCATAAATTCCTACTGATAATTAAGAAACATTAAACCGACTATTTGGGGGGGGGTGAAAGGATCAGTGAAAGTACTACTTAAAAACCACCACTTAGTACCACTTAAAACTCTCCATAGGATGGCGTCCTTTCTTCTTGTTATGGACGACCTTGTTTAGGTCTGTAACAGTAGAGGTCTTTTCGCATAGATGGGGATAACATGATAATTCTTGTGACTGGTAAATTTAAAATTGGCAGTGACGTCTAATAACCTTAATACAACCCCTAAAGAAAGCAGTAAACTGGTGTGATAGAATTGTTTTTTGTGTTTAACCCGGCCCAGGCTGCCCTGGTCACATTTGGAAGAGGGCATAATGGTTGGCCATCGGTCCTTTTTTTTGTCGAGGAAGCTCTATCAGCGAATTAATGCCAAGTCAAGTTTCTAATGTTTGTTATTGATAGGTAACATAATTGGGGACTACTACTGGAAAGGTTTGTTACCAGGGGAATATAGTTTACTAATATAGTGCAGGCTTCCGATCGTAGGGTCTTTTGGTCTTCAGCTGAAGCTATTGACATTGCTTTATATCTACTGGATTAGACCTAGACTAACATTAGAGGTTTTTGTTTTGTAGTTTAAATACTTGGTCCGGATTGGCTTGCATCCTAAGGATATCCTGTCTAGCAATATGCTCCGAACTGACGGTTACTGCCTTAGATGGTTTGTCATATTCTTGCACGTTTGCGCATAATAATATTTAGTTTATGACTCGTTGGATTGCTTACCCACATCAGTAGGAAGTGCCTTCTCTAACCTTACGTTATAAATAAGTATTAAAATAACCATGCTGATTTATGTATTTGGGTGTATTACACATGATTGCAAAACTTATACTTCAACGATTTTCCTTTGAAAAATCATTCAGGATTATGATGTTTTAACGAAGGGTGTTTTCAAGGGGGTTTCACAGATCAAGACCATACTCTGTGATCTCTAACATTTATTTGAAGTATAAAAAACTGTAAGCAAGAAAGTGATATACGTTTAAAAATTCTGGACATTATGCGTTGTAAGATTTAAAATTTTATTTACAAGAAAACGGGAACAGTAATTAATTTCTGAAAAGATTTTTTCAAATGTTTATATCAAATGTAATTACATTCAAAAATATAGTAGTAAATTTTAATGAATTTACTATCCTTAGTGGTTTTAACATCCAAATAAACATTCTTTGGAGAACATTTTTATATCTGAAAAATTCCTCTCTTCTCGATTTTCTGATTAAAGTTTATAGTGGACAATAAGCCGTTTATAACGTAGTTACATTGCAACACTTTTGAGTTATTAACATTTGATTATAAATTAAAAGCCCAAATGAATATTAAATTTACCAAAATATAATATTTTGTCCAGCAAAGACAAAGGTTTGTCTATGCTTTAAAATAACCTTAGTTTTGTAATTGTATCTAAATTATAATATCTGGGTTTTTTACTTACTACAACTTTAACTTTACTACTACAACTAATGTAATACTTAACGACATGCCACAATTTTAGACAGTAAAATACATTGTGTTTGCTAATTGGGTTCAGAGATGTACCAATAAATGCTAGTATATTTTATAATTTCACTATATATTCTGTTTTTATTATACATATAGTAAAATGTGAAGGCATCTCGCATGATAACATTTCTTGCTTTTGTATTTCTTATATAAAAGTTAGAAAGAAAAAAAACATCACCAATTAGATCATTTAATCATATAATTAATTTTATAAATTGCACTCTACTTCATAATTAATTATAATAGTTAGCTTTCAATGCCACAACATGGAGGCCAAAACATCAAGACAAATCAAGTCACTGTGACTGTGGGGGGGTGGTGGATCCCCCACATCTTCCAAGGCCTCTGCCGGTTAGGCTTTTGCCTTGTGTCCTCGAGGGTCAAATCATTAGTAGCTTTCGCTAACTGTCAGTGGGGTGAAGTGTCGTGGTGCAGTCAAAGTTGTAGACGATGTCATCAGTCCATCCATGGGAAGACGCAGTTGGGGGACATCCTAGGCGCGAAGCTCACGCATGTGATCCCCACGGTGAGGACTCTGCAGCTTCCTCAAGGCTCGATGTCAGGCCTTCTACGAAGCTCCTGATGATAGGGACGTTTGGACGAAGCCGTGACTACGGTGTTCCTCACGAACCAGGGCGACCCAGTGGCCCGTCGGAGACACACGCTCTGGACAGCGAGCAACTGCCTCCTTGCGGTCTTGCAGGTGAGGTGGTACCCATGCTGGGGCCGCATATGTGAGCACTGGTCGTATCAGAGCCGTGTAGATCAGGACCTTCGTCCTGGTCGGTAGCTTCATGGAGTTGAGAAGGGGGCCGATGCTGCCGAAGCCCTTCCTCGCTTTGGCCACAGATTCTCTTGACGTGGGGTGTGAAGTTCAGCTTGGAGTCCAGAAGTACCCCTAGATACTTGACTGAAGTCTTCCACGGTATGGTCGTCCGCCGTTGGGTGACAGAGGACGGCCGTCCCGCTTGTCTCCTTGTCCTTGTGAATTGATACATATGATTGATTTAATTTTGCCTATTATAATTAATCTATCAGATGTTTTTTTTGTTTATGTTTTAAAAAAAATGTGGTTCTGAAAATACAATTCAATGTTATGGCAGATTACAGTTTATTTCTTTATTTTTATAAGTTTAGTAATTTAACAGTGGCGACGAGGTAAAAAGAAGGAGAAATGACTAAAGAAGAAGAAGAGTTACAAAAACTAAAAAAAAGCTCGATCTATTATTAAGGGCCAATTTTCAAAGGGCAAAAGACTTGCTGAAGGTAACCCTACATTAACCGAACTAAATATAAAAATCAAGGCTGTGACTGAATACTGGGAACGTTACAAGCAGGTTCAGAATGGCATTGATTGTTTGACAGATGAAAACTATTTAGAACATGAAATAGAATACAGATGTAATGTGGAGGATGAGTATTTAAAACCTTACAACAAAATTACAAGAAATGGTACACAATCTCAAAGACACAAACATTACATCTACTTCATCTCCAAGTGAAGCTGTTTGTACGGTTTCAAACTACACTTCAGGGAATATAAATTTCAATCCCTACCACCCTGATGAAACCATTTCAAATTTTGTGAGAAGAATTAGAGGTGTTTTTTTACAACTAAAGAATCAAAGAGCTGATGATAAAACTAAAGTTTACACATTGCTACATGCTCTCACTCCCCAACTGCACCAACAACTGTACGATATTTGTGCTCCCAACGACCCGTTAGATAAAGATTACGACGAGTTAGTACAGCTTCTTAAGGATTTTATCGACCCGCAAACCAAGCCAGTGGGCCTTGCAGCATAAATTTATTTCACGGACTCAACAAGAACATGAATCAGTTAGTGAGTTCTCGGTGGCTCTCAAGAAGATGACAATTAACTGTAACTTCAATATGTGGGTTGCGGTAAATCAGTTGCAGACTTATTTCTCAAGTTACAGTTTATTCGTGGATTGAAAGACATAGATATTCGGACTAAATTACTCCAAGACCGCGAGAAACACACCTATCAGGACATTGTGAACATAGCTTCGGCTATAGAGCTTGCCAAAGCAGAAAGTATGACTGTTAGCCGAACACGTACTGAACACATTGAATTAAATCAGGTTCAGCAAAGACATTCAAATGAAGAAAACACATCTAAGAGAGTCTCACCTCGGCCAAAACCTCTAATTAGTCCACGTTCAACAAATTCAGCCCTTGAAAAGCTCAAAGGAAAATGCTATCGTTGTGGTTCACCCTCCCATCGTGCTAATAGCTGCAGATTCATAGATGCAACTTGTCGAAAATGTGGAAAAGTTGGACACATAGCTAGTGTTTGTTTGCAAAGTAAATCTCAATTACAAATGAAACCTGGACAACATCAAACTGAAAACAAAAGTGACTTGAATAGTGAGAATGAATATGAGATTAATGTAATTAGTGACAGAAATAATGACAAATTTATGGTTAATATCAACATCGAAGGCAGGACATTACCCATGGAATTAGACACTGGTGCAGCTCTTAGATACAATGTCTTACAACGAGTTTAAAAAGCTTGCCATCCCACAGAAAATATTTTCTACTAACATTGAACTTCGAACTTATACAGGAGAAACCATAAAACCGAAAGGAGTAACATTTGTTTAAATGCACGTACAAGACTCAGAAGTTTGTTGGAAAACTTTACCTAATTGATCAAAACGTTGACGCCATATTCGGAAGGGACTGGTTGAGAGAAGTTAAATTAGATTGGGGTGAGATTAAAAGTCTTACAACGAGTCAGACTTCAAATCTAGGAAGCTTGTTAAGTGAATTTTAGTGACTTATTTGATGGAAAAATTGGTGTTTATACCTGAATATCTGGGACATTTTAGACTTACTGATGGCGCGAACCGCCAATTAAATTTTGTACAAACCAATGGAACAAGAACCGTTTTTCCCCCTAAGAAGTTAAAGTAGAAAAAAATTGAACTTACGAGACTTAAAGAAAATGAATGTTGGGAAATCATAACAAAAGTAGATCCATTCAGACTGGAGGGAACACCCAATCGAACCTGTTTGTCCAAGCCGAACGGTCAAACAACGTGATTTTGTGGACCTGACTATAAAGTGACTTTAAACAAAGTGATCAAAGACGAAAAGCATCCAATTACACCAGGATTGAAGAAATCTACCATCTCAAATGAACGGCGGAAAATTATTGTTGTACCGTTGGATATTTTCTAAATAGCTTACCCTCCACATGAAAATGTGAGCGAAGAAAGTTAGACACCACATGCAGACACTTCAGCACCCCATTAAAGAGGGTATGTTACAATAAAGTAAAACCGATTTGATGTTTTGGGGTTGAAGGTAGTCAACCATCTCTCTGGCAACAATTCAATGGACAAAACCTTGCAGGGACTTTCTGGTGTACAATGTTATCTTTATGAACGTATATTATACGTTCAGGGTTAAAAAAACAGAGCTGAATGAATTATTGGCTAGATTTACGTAAAAATTTGCTAGAACGATATTAAGAAACCAATAACTTAAAAGATGAACCGAGATAAATTCTAAGTATTTTTCCAAACGTAGTATTCTCAATATCTATTGGGCATGTCATTTGAATGCTCGAAGGAACTTCACTAAAACCAAAAAAGGGGGAAACAAAGTCCTTGTCTATCATGGAACAAGGCAAAAGACTCGTGAAAACATTAAGTGAACTTAGCAACATATTCCTCGGTACCTGGCAAAACCTATTACAACAAGTTCAATCCAAAGAATATTAAGCAACATTGCCATTGTCAACCGATGACGTCTCCAAGTGGGCCCTTGGAGGAGCCTGTCATATTCACATCGCGATAGCAGCGATGGAAGTGAGAGGCCCAAATTAGTTTTGCCCTCACGGACAGCACCGCACTTTGAAGCCAAGATGTGAACAAACAATACAGTCCAAATTGATAAGGAAGTCAAACAGGGTATTTAACTCGGGGACTTCAAGAAAATTTATAGTTTCCCTTTACTGCTACACGGGACTGGAAAGTTCATTTTTAGTGAGAACTGAACCCAAAAGACCGTATAATGTGTCAATATTTCAGGTCCCACCACCACAACGCCTTCTATCCAACAATGTAATCTGCTACACAGACTGTTTCAATTATATGCACAAGCCTTTTTAATCAGGTTTTTGACTACTCCCAATTGAATATAGAAGAACCCTCTGGACCGATGCCAACGTTTGACCTTTTTTGTCCTCGTTTTTCCTACTGAACATAGCACTAACAAACTTTGTGGACGATTGCACAGGGAGCCTTTTTCCAAACTTAATTCAACTTGATTCATTGCAGATTAGACAGTAATGCTTATATCCGAGAACGAACTGCTCAAGATAAATATTTACAAACCAGTACATACATGCCTCTTGAAACAGGAGGAGACGGTCGAAACCCTTTTTGGTTTCCCCCCCACGACAACGAACTAAACACACTAACAAAAATGGTTACATATTCAAGGCTACAGGATAATGAGTTCCAGAAGTTGCTTTAGCAACACTCAGTGTATAAATGAACACTACATGTTTGTATGACATCTAGGCATGGGAGAAGATGAAAATCCTTTGCTAGACGTATTGTTGGGCAACGTGGAAAAGTATTGACAGAGATATTGTAGCAACAATATGGTACAGTACATGATAAACAAAATGATCGACTAAAACAAAATCAACCCTGCAAAAGAACCGAATCATCAATGTGCTGTACCCCTCAAAAAACACCATGGGAGAAGGATTAACACAATAGCATTTTGGGGCTGGCTCCTGGATACAAGGTCAGTGGTATTTCATTGTTATGTTGGTGACGCGCCTTATATACCAAGGTGGGTTGAAGTAATCCCCATACTAAAAACACGTCAGCCACGCATAATGGTGTATAATGAAGGAGCTAAGAAAAATGTTTTTGCTACATTCGGGCCTTTTCCTTTTGGTCTTAGTTATCAGACAATGGAAGCCAATTTAACATCTACAATAAATTTCGCCAGTTCTTATCTGCTAATGGTGTATGTTACACAAAAACTACAAGCTCCACTACCCATCCTTCGTCTAATGGACCAAGCTGAGGCGGTTATGTCCA
>NW_025784775.1:0-24728 GCF_021130785.1 Homalodisca vitripennis
TTTAATTATAATCTAAATCTCAAGCTTTGGTGTTTGTAGACCATTTCCTGCCCGAAGACAAAATATAACTGATTAAAAGTAAGAGCCCTCTATGCCGTTAGTCCTAAGCCTATTTCTGCATTTCACCTATAATATTGTTTTTCCATATACCCTCACTCATTTTTTGACACAAGAATTAAACAGGAACTGTTACATAGTTTTGAGAAAGGAATATTAGAGTACAGTAATAAAAATAATACCAATATTTTATTGGTAAAAAAATACGAGCTGAAAAAAACTGTAGATGTATTTTCTTTTTCTTGTCATTGAAATGGTTTTCCCGCAGGTCAATACCCTATGCAGTAAAAGACTCTTTTTTCGAGGGAAAAATGCTGGTAATACACTGATTTAATGTTTATAGATCCTGTAAAATATGTGTATGGAAACATACACGTACAATAATACGAAGACGTAGTAAACATTAATTCATCATACAGGTTAGAGAGATTTAAAAGACATATTATTACGCGCCTGTAAAAAAGGCTAAGGAGAGATACTTAAGAAAACCAAGCTAAGATACTGTCTTATAAATACCTCTTCTTACCTGAAATAGTACCCAGAGTATCCTTTTAGGGGGACAAAAAACCCGAGTTTTGCAATGCAGTTACGCTTTTTTTCCAATCTAGAAAGCTGTTTGAACAGCTTCGGCGGTCCAAATACTATTTTTTTTTGTTAATATGCTATTCCGGAACACAGGTATTACAAGATTAACACTTTGTGCCTAGTTTTTAACTCTTTAGCGGCATGAATAGGAAAATTGGTAAGATTATTTGCCCATGAAGCTTTCACGTTTTGCTTACTAATCTTGAAAAAAGAGACATTAACGGGTCTTAAGGATCGTTATATTCATTAATTTTCTTTCTTTTGAAAATTCTAGTTCTTGGAAAAACGCTAGAAGTTTTCCTAATTGTTTTAAAGAAAAGCAGAGTAAGTGTGTGGACTGCAGTCTGACCTTTGAAATCTTCACGATAACGCGTTTTCAACTTTCTTCGATGAAAATATCCCATAGGCTTATACTCACGAAAAACGCTCCCCCCTGTGGCGAAACATTCTCGTGAAAAGGAGTCCCCATACCTCCATTAAGGATTCCCGAGTTTAACATAAGTCGTGTGAAGCAGGTCCCCAAAAAACCAATGTATCAGGATCAGAAAATAAGTGGTTATAAATATTTCATTGGCGAGAACCCCACACAGTAAGATTATAAATATAGCAAAAAAGAATTCGTGGTGGTTTTACCTGTATTTATTTTGGTTTTTGCTCATAACATTGAGCAGTGTCAAATAAAATAACAATTAACTATTAAGTAACGTTCTTTTATCAAGGTTATAAAACATCAAGGTATAGATTCAATGTGGTGAATTGAATACTAAAATTAATAAAAGAAAGTATAAAAATAATAGTATATACCTCTTCTGGCTTAATTGTAGTAATAAGTCGAATGTATCAAAATAAAAGACCCAATTTCACGACTTTATTTCAAAAAAAGTTGGTGTTTAGGATATATTATGATGATATATATTTATAGCTATTTCTTTAGTCGTATTAGTTTTAACCTCATTTTTATAAGGTTTCATCCCTCTCCCTTAGCTGCAGTCGCTACTGTTTGAATTACAAATATTTTAATTATATATTCATACATAGTACGTCAATATATTCCCTATGCTTTGCTAACAAAATATCCCTTTACTCGACTGATTAATTTAGTCAGAGTTAGATTTTATTACTTCAAAAAATTTGTTTATAGTTCAAAAAAGCCAAAGTTTTTGGTACCAGTAAAGTAGTTCTAAAAATAATAAGGTCTCAGCAAAACTCAGTGAGCTTGACTAACTCTATCGCCGCTGATGTTTCCTTTATTATTCTAGTTAAACTCCTCAACTGCGGTGTTCGCGGTATTTACCTTTTCATAATTCCGGCTTTAGTTTAATCACTCGTTTACTCAAAATTCTAATGTTAATATAACGCAAAATAATGCCCAATATACTATAAAATGATTCAGGAAAATGTTCCCTGCACTTAACCAAGGTGACGCCCGCCTTAGTTATTTATTTTGTACTATTTCTGAGGAAAACTGAAAGTTAAAAGATAATTGTTTTCGGCTTTCGAAAACATAGCTCCAGTTTTTCTAAGTACAACATGGATATTTTGATAAGTTTCATGGTATCAAACAAGTTTGAAAAAATATAATTCTATTTTTAGTCCCCCGGTCAACAGAGAAATAAAAATTCAAGCCAGAGGGAGTAATAAAAAATAAGTAAACTTAAATACCGTTTCATATTGCGAGCAGGGAAATGTTTCATTATGAGGCTGTTATTTGAAAAATTAAAACTTGGATTTATCTTATGCAATTACTAGGATAGTTCAATGTCTAAAAATCTGTTAGTATATTTTATTTCACAGTAAAAATAATAAATTACCTTGATCATCAAACACCCACTAAGCTACAGAAAAGTTGTTAGTAGGTAGGATACACTATATTTTGTGGTCAAATTGTCTATGTTTGTTTAAAAAGTCATGGAAAAAGGAATTTTATGCATCCCTTCGTTCGCTCACTTTTTTTTACTCACCTCTTCAGACTCAAACATAAATTCAGATTCCAGGGAGTCCAGCCTCTAACAGGGTTAGATTTCAGACCCTGACTAAGAGGAATGAGAAAAACTCAAAACACACTAGAGGAGTTTCTTCAATTAATATAAATTTTGGGCAAGAACAATATATCTACTGGACATACGTAGGGCTAGTGTTTGAAAAGTTAATTACTAATTTTCATTCAACAAACAAACGATCATTAAACATTACTTATAGACATAGTATACAGTGTTTTTAAATAAATGTTTTTGTAATGAGTAGCCTCATTGTATATCAATTCTAGCTGATGAAATATACATATGAGTATTACCTTATAAGTAATGGTATGGTTTTTATCAAGGTTAATCAATCAATATGCAAAATGTAGTAGCAGCTACTAGACGGGATGACACTGTGGACTAAAGACGTGTCAACTGTTAGCGGCACGTCAAAAGATTTTAACTTGCTTTTTAACAAATAACTGCACCATGATCAGCCGACGACGTTTAGTAGTGAAATAGTTGTTGTTACCTTGGTTTTGTTGAGGTTTTTCAATATACGTGTTTTGTTTATGCGGTTAAGTTTCTGTACTATTACATAAAAAATGCCTTCTTACATTTTCATCCAAACGGCTGCCATGTTAAAGACTAGATGGTGATAATTTTATTGGTTACCAACATACAGTATTAGAAGAGGTAATTATAAAACTGTTTATCAGTAATATAATGCGACCAACTCAAATTAATTGCAACCCTACAAAGAAATTTAAAGCTTTTTGGAAATGTAAGATTGAATATATGAATTTTAACGTAACATATCGGTACAAAATAATAGATGGTAAAAATTGATTTTGAATTTTTATACCTGAAGCAAAACAATGTTGAAAAAACACATTTCCTTTACTTATATTGAGATGAAGACCATGTAATTTTTCCTCCCGCTTGTATTGCAGCGACTGAAAATCGGAACATATTTTATAGCATAATGTAAGGGATTTTCCTCAGCGATGGTTCAATACAAGCTGGTGTATCCCTTCCAGTTGATCCTATGCTAGGTAAAGTAAAATACGATGCGTCACTTAGATCTGGCCAATCGGAAAGGATATCCGGGTGCGGCACACTTACATAACCGCGAATGATTCAGGATATAAGGGGTAGTAAATATAAATGAGTGGATCGATAGTTCTAGTGTACTGTGGAGGGGTGGGACTAATGGGGTTGGGAGAGCTCCCTTTGTGTTTATAAAGTTGCTATAGGCTAAGTCATGAGGAAATATTGTACGCTTCCCGCTATGATAGGAAGGGGTAGATGGTTCTATTTTTCCATAACAGGTATGGTCAATAGTTCTTAGCCCTTTTTTTATACTGCTTTATTCACTCATAGTCATTTTCTCAAGAGAAGGCAAGGAATACAAGTACATTCTAAAATGCAAACAATTTCTACCAGTTGTCTTATGAGGGATGGGACAAACACTGGTATTAGCAATAAAAATTTATCCACAGCTACAAGGAATTAAAATTTTAGAAGGTATTTTTACTCTTATTTTTCCTGTGCACCTTCAATCTTTCAAAATTGCCCTCGAACGTGTCACTGTCACACAATATGCTATTCTGTCGGTTATTTGATTAAACTGCAGGGTGCGTGTCACGTGGTACTCGACAGGCTGACCGTTTCAGACAAAGCCTAAAAATAGACTGAAACAGCTGACATCTGCCAATTATGTCCCTTTCATTTCGACCTTCTCAATGTCAATGTTGTATCTCCTGTGAAAGTTCCTAATGTTTTTTTCCCTATGGGGTGAATAATCTTTAACCGAAAAATAACAACTAGTCATATTTTTTATTTAGATTTATATTTGCAATTCAAACTCATATAATGTTAGATTTGTTGCATACTTTATCTAGCATGCCAAGATTCAGATAAAAGAACCAACTTTCAGTAACCACACATGTTTTGCCAATCAATTTCTGAATCCAATAAGTATACTTATACTTACAAAAAGCCTAAAACATTTCATATGAAAAAAACATATAAATAGGCCCACTTAGTATGTACCATATTAAAAGTATTCGTATCAATCATAAATTACAAAATTTTTATAAAAATATAATGTTCTGTAGATTCTCTACCCGGAATAAAGTCACATCGTAAAATAACACGCAAACAATATTACAATTTGTAACTGGGTCATCCCTGTAAGAAAGAGAAGTAGGCTATTTGTTTATCCTCAAAAATCCAATAAGCCATAATCAATAGCTTGTTTACAATTTTGCATCGTAACAACAGCATTGTAGTCCTAGGCGACGTTCAAAAATCACACTTGTTCATACATTTCTTTCATAAGTGCCTTCAATTACATCAAACTTGCATATTGGGACACGTCAGGAAGATAAATAATTAGTAAAATATCTGTTTATATTCAAGATAACTATCGTTTTTAAAATGATCGTGTAGTATATTATGTCTGGTTGAGAGGAAATGGTCTTAAGGGGATGTCTACAGGACCGATTAGTAAAGACAAATACGTACTATCAGGAATCACTGGAGCGTGTGGGTAATCGCTGGTAATCATGACACGTGTGGGGAGCCACACCAATCATTGATTACCACTGATTTCCCGAGGGAACCCTCATACACCTCCCTTACCACCAGCTGCGGAAGGGGCTCCCCCCGACTTTGCTGTAGGGACGAAGTGATGAGACAAAGGTGTTGTAATTTATATACACCTTATTTTTTTTCCTAAACACAATATTTCATTTTTCTTTAAAGTCCGTAGAGCGCGTTAATGATTTAATAATTAATACTTGTTTTAATAGCGAATAATAATTACTTTAAAAATAAATTTAACTATTTGATTACAATACAACAAGGAAATATAAAGGTTAAATATTTAAGTTAATAATGATTAAACTAGGGATCACTCTTTACTTATATCTAAACATCTTTCTTATATTGGAATATTTAATAAAGTTTTCCCTATAATTTTAGTTAATGCAAACCATCAATCGATAAGTGACTAACCACCCGGAAAGTGAAACAAGGAGTTTTCTAGTCCTATATAATAAATAGACAGTAAAGTTGTTGAAACACTTTCAAGCGGTGACAAGGAGTCTACTATTGAAGGAATTTTATTTCTGAAACTATTGTTTAACATTCTAGGTTAAGACAATATAACTATACCTTGAAATAAATGCATTGTGTTTTGCTTATCATTCGTATATTCAAAACTATAAAGTTTGATGAAAACATACCTATTACCGGATATTGTTTTTTACAAGAAAACATTTTGCGCGTTAATATACCACCTGGAATGTGGAAAATTGTTTTAAGATGAATTCAGCAAATAGGTAACGCCTCTCATATAATAAAATGGGCTTACTATTACGAGAATATTTGTTAAAACAATTAATTATTATTACTTACTGTAATTAATTAAAACTGATTCTATGCAGTAATAAAGAGGCCTGACAGGGCCATAGCAACCTTCATCGTGGTAACAGATTTCTTCTGATAGTGATAACTCCAGCGGTGGTCTTAGCGAGGTAAAAATACTGGTCTAGATACTTGATTTACCGAATACCTCCACTCATAATAGGTAGGAATAATTTAAATCAGTGTGATTCCGTTATTGGAAAGATTTCAAGGAGTATCAAGGAGAATTTTAATCTGTATTTAAGTACTTCTATCGTTTTAACATACTGATCTGATTTTTAACATTAATATTTCTAGTACTTGTTAGTACTTTAAATACTCCAAGAGATTTTAAATCAGTATTTTCCGCACCTGTAACGTTTTAAATATACTAGGAGACCTTACATCAGTTAAATTTTTAATATCACATAAATATAAAGAAAAAAAAACGCGCTGAATTATCGTAACTTATTAGAATAATATTATATAAAACTAATATTACATCTCTAATCACCTTTAAACACACCCATATTGGGAGACTTGTGAAATAATACATTATATACGTTTTATAATATATACAAAAAAACTATTGGAATTTTTTCCAACAGTAATTACGTTGGAAAATAAGAGCAAAGGAAAAGTTATAAACAACGCAATCATATTGTATGTTATTGTAATCGTTTATATTAATTTATTTTATAATTTATTAATTTATTTAAAAACCCACCTTAGAATTTATTACCAAAACATACACTATAATAGTTACTACAAAGTAGTAAAAATAAAAAAAAATTCAAACTAATAAACCTAATACAGTTGGAAAGTTTGTCCTAGCAACTTCAATAAAGGGCTACATGCCGGGGGGGTTAATATACTATAATAAAAAAATATAATTTGACTTTAATCACTTATTTAAGGGGAGCACTTCGTAAAAAATCTCAAATAAATTACAAATTTTTTTTTTTTTTTTTTTTTGTATTAAAGTTTGGACATTTCCCACGATAACAATGGTTGGGAGTATTATAAAATTTTTTTTATGATGACTAGAAGTTGTCCGAAATTATTTTTTTTTTAAAAAAAAAATTAAAATAAAAAAAAATGTAGGGCCTGGGCAGGCACGTTTTTTGTTTTTTGTTTTTCAGGGCATGTAGCAGTCCACACTTTGATATGGTGCTGTTTATAGTAACTACTTCGTTGCAGTCATGTTCATGATTTGGTTGGCAGTGGACAGTTTGTTATCGTCAACAACATACCACTAACCAACAAAAACATCTGTTTTATAACCATTGCTTATAACCTAGCGTAGCATTAACATGTTTTGGTTACTGACATTTCTGTTTTAGAGAGTGAAAGATTACGTAAATGATTTATGGTTTTTTGTGAGTTTAGTGGAGGAGGTTACTTGGAAGCTATTTTTTGTTATAAGTGTAGTGGAATTTTATAATGCCACGTTCAAAGCCTTGCTTTCAAGAAAACGCGTTTTTCAAAGGAAATCAAACATAACCCTCCAAACTTGTTATCCTAGGCCTAGTTTCTCAGGATCAAGTAACAAATCGAAGGTACCAATACTCCAAATGTGGATAGGCCAAGACCCTCAAAGTGCATCTTCTAAGAAGGTCAGTCCTTTTTTGAAACTTAGTACCAATTGAATGAAAATGATGAGTCTGAAAACTGTATAGTTAATATTAGGATTGTTGAATGATCGGCTTGTACTTAGATAAACGTTTCAGTGTGTAAAAATTGCCATGGCACAACTTGTTTACAAAGTGGAAACACACATTGTAGGCCCTAGCATCAAAATTATAGTCAGCTGTTCTGATTGTGAAAACACTATTACTGTGACAAACTCTGAATTAGTCAGGGACCTAACACTAATCAGAATGAAGCAAGGTCTGATAGGCCTAACACATTTTATGACCTAAATCTTCGCTTGGTTTATGCTATGCGTAACATAGGCAAAGGTAGAGTGGCTGCGGAGGAAAAAATTTGCGCTTTTATGAATCTTACACCTCCGCCTTTGAGATATCATGAACTTGAGCATTACTTGGGTTCAAATTGCTGGGGAGTTAGTGTGTAAGAAGTCAATGCAAAGTGCTGTGCAAGAAGCTTTGTTGTTATCGGATAATGGATGGTTGCAGGCGACCTCGCTATAGCTGCTGATGGCTCATGGCAGATGCGGCGGTCCACCTTTCACTAAATGGGAGTGGTATCAGTGACATCTTTATCAACCGGGTAGGTCCTAGACATCGAGATTTTATTAAAATATTGCTGATGCACTAATAGGACTAAACAACCCGCATGGTGATGGGTGTTATCGCCAACTTTGAAGGTTCTAGTGGAGCCATTGGAAGTTGCTGGAGCTGTCGCAATTTTTCAGCGCTTCGCAGGGCATTGTATTGAGGCTCGTTACCCTTGAATACCTTGGTGATGGAGACAGCAAGGGTCGTTCTCCAATGTGTATGCGAAGCCAACTGCACCTATGGTGATACTGCCATAACAAAGATAGAAATGCATAGGCCATGTCCAGAAAACGGATGGGATCGAGATATTTAAAAAATCTAAAAGCTAAGACTAAAAACACTCCCTGACGGCTCACGACTTGGCTAGCAAGAACAAGCTAACAGATTCTGCCATTATTCAGCTCCAAAAATACTACGGATTGGCAATATAGACGCGCAACCCAAACTCTGTTGAAGACATGAAAAAAGCCATTTGGCCAGAGTTTTTTCCCAATGTGATGTCTTCTAATGAAAGGCCCTCAACATGGACTATGTCCAGTATGATGAAGAAACCTGGTGTAAGTACGACACAAAGCCGTAAAAATCCAATGAAAAAATTTGATCATGGCAGCCATTTTCTCTTGCCCTAAACACCTAATGACATTTTATTAAACCTATTTTTCAAGATCTAGCCAATCCAACTCTACTGGGCCAAAGGTACTAAGGGAAAAACTCAAAAATCCCAATGAGTCCCACAAACATTGTCATGTGGACCTACATACCTAAAAGAACATTTGTGGAGAATAAAACTTTGAAATTTGGCATATATGAAGCTGTTACAGCTTTTCATGATGGCTACATTGGCAAATTGCAAAGTATTTCAAGAAATAGGAGTGTCACCAGGGCAGCATTTTATTACAGGCAATTTGAAAAAGCTTTGACCTGGCGGCGGAATTTGGATGGCAGAGAAAGCTCAAGAAGATATAGATGAAAAAAAATTAGACAGAAGAAAAAACTTACTAAAAAAGAAGTCTGGAGGATGAATATAGAGGAGCAGGATAGGAGATCAGCCAGACTATGAACCTGGATAGGTACTGAAAAAAGGTAATATAAGCCTGTCTTTTTTCCGTTTTTTGTGTTTTTCCGAAAAGTTGCGGTTTTCAATACAAAAGTTACATTTTTTTCTCAAAAAACTACAAATGGTAGCGAATATGAAATTTTTTTTGTATGTTTGTAGCACTGTTTTACATACTGTGGAACCATCTAAAAACATAACATTTCACTGAGTTCAATTATTTATATACCATACATAGACACATATTTATATAGGTTTTTGACCCAAATGCGTTAAAACAAAAATATAATATAACTTTTAGGGTATATGCCATAAAAAATTTTTTTTGTGGTTCCACGTTGTTCCCCTAGAAGCCCTCTTTAAATGAAAAAAAAGAAATTATGAAGAATTACCTCAAGTTGTTCTTGAGATATAGTGTACCTATGTCTAACCATTACGGATGATAGGGGCGAAGTGCTTCCCCTAAGTCGATTTGATTATTGACCGCACCAATTTAAAAGCTCCTTTCGAATTTAATTTATTTCCCTGGTTATGATTATTTTGTTAGGAAAGTAAAAGGTTATGCCTCCACTATCTCAATGTGAAAGTCACTTACTTGGTTCTAGCTATTATGTTTATTACAATAAACTTTGCGAATTTATGTTTTTATCTAATATCATTATAATAAAGCAAACACGAGCCCCTACAGCTCAAAGCTTGGGTGAGTGGTCCACCAAATACATTCAATAATGGATGCGATTTAGAGAGGTATAGCATCGGTATCTTTGCATCGGATTCAAGGTATACGCCTGCTATGTGAAAAGGGTTAATTGACCACTATCTCTGTCACGTTACCTTAAAAGACTGGAGATAATTTACAACCACAAATGTGGATTAGGAAGCTGTACTTCCTCACCGATAGCGATTAATTTTTTTTTAATCCTCATTGGCTTATAACATCATTCATAATTATTAACCAATATATATTTGCCTATTTCGGTTAACCGTTACTGATTTGGTAACATTTATCTGTCTTTGCCATGGTCTAGATAAATTATAAACGCCTTTGATTGTATACTTTACTTCTGTTATACAATAACAGTGAACCACTTTATTTGGAATGTATAATATTTTAGAGCAGAATAAAACCGCTAATAAAATATAAAATTTCTATCAGCTAACAGCACCCATATCAAAGTTATATAACCGGAACTAGTATTTATTTTTGCATTAAATATAACACAACACAGTTAATGTAAACACAATACAAAAGTTAATTGGCAGAAGGTGCAATTGTCCTGGGCTAGTAGCAATATTTACGTAATGTATGAACATCATTAGAGTACGATTAAAATATGAAAATTTTACAGCTAGTGACTGCACCGCTTTGTTTATTCAACTGATGTAAATACAATATTCAACATTTTCAACGTTTGTATATAATAAACTACGACGTTTTTTTTTTTGATTTGTGGTTTTGTGTTGTAGAAAGTGAAATTTTCTTTTCAAATCTCCACGAAATTATACAGTTCGAACTTTATTTCATATTAACTCAAACAATGTTGTGAATTGCGCTTATTATAAAACACAAACAAGAGAAGGTTGTATGGCTATAAAAATTTAAATTTAAAAAATAGTTTATATCCTATTTTTGCAAATGTTTTTAAAATGTAATTAAATATTTAAGATTAGGATAAGTTGCTAACAAGTGAAAAGAAGAATCTAAGGCGATCTAATGGTATTATCAGATTAAAGTGTTGGGGTACATTATGTTCTATGTGTAGTAATATTATATTTACGCGCATTATTTATATTTAACATAAATCACAGTTCTTATCCTTTTATTGATATAATCAAAAATATTTTATTTTCAAAACTAAGTTTTAAAATTATACTATTAAAATAAATTTTATTCCTACTAATTTTCCAAAATGGGGAGAGTCTTGAAACAAGTTACTATACCCCATAAAAAAAAGTAATTATATATATATTTATTAGTAGTTCCAAACGAATCTTAGGCAAAACTTGTTTAGTTTTAATTATTTTTGAGGACTTCACTCTTTAACGGTTTATATACGCCAAGGAGTTCTTTTTTATCTCTCATCAATTTAATCAAAGTCATTCCTCAAAGACTTATCCTCATGCAGTAATATCTTTGGTTTTTACGATATTGGTACTTCACAATTTCCAAAGAACCATTTTTATTTTACTTACAAAAAGGAAATTATAAGTAATGTTTACAAAAACATATCCACGCATGTAAGTTAATATATGTTACGATCAAAACAATATTTTACAAAAAGACATGAACCATATTAAAAATTGAATTTTTTCCCCGGTTTTTTTTAACGGATTTCTATTAATATTACGTGTACAGAATCTAGGCTCTTTAAAATATGGATCCTCATCTTTATTTTGAACTTGTTTGTTATTTGGTGCCAAAAAATATTTGGACCCCCCTTACAGTTTAGATTCTGTAATACTTTATATTGTTTATTCATTTATCACCGTTGAGTTAATTTTGTGGGAAAAATAGATTAAAATAATGTTGTTTAACCGACTAATGAGCCAGACATTGTGAGATGCTACGGGTTTAATCTATCCACCTGGGGAGTCTTAAAACAGATCGGTAAATACAAATAAATGTAATCGGGAAACACTAGGAAGTCTAATAATAGCGGGCAATCAGGACACGATGGGGAACCACAATCACTGATTGCCAATAATTTCTCGAGGGAACTTTTCCACGTGTCCCTTACCATCAACTTCCTGCGGGGTACATTTGGATTATTGGAAATGAGTGTCATAGCACCTAATAACATCTTATAATATAAAATATATAATTTGTAGAAAATAGATCATGAAACAATAAATAAAAACTTTTCTGATATGAAATTAACTTTAAAATTAACACAGACTGTTTGTACTCTTTATGAAAATGATTTAAGATTTTGACTTTTTATGTTTGATTAGAATCTAAAGGACACATTTTCAAACAGCATGTATTAAGGACAGATTTAATGTCCTAGCAAAGTGCAAAGCTCTAGCTTTATATTTTAGGAAACTTGTAGGACTGTATATCCCCTAAGCCTGACCACGCCAAGATGTAAAAATGACGTAATAATACGTTCCAAGCAGAGTGCCAATATTAGCGCCGTCAATGATATTGGAGCTTCAACTATTCACTGATTTGTATGTTATTTGATACTTGATTGCAAATATGTTCCTATAACCATTTATATGATGCATTAATGTTATAAATTTAATTAAATATTTATATAACACATCAAACAGGAGGTTATGTATCATTAATATGTTGATTTTGAACCACTTATGATTGTTCAACCCTCATAAATGCAGTAATATAGAAAATTCCACTGTCAATATTTCTTAACAGAAACTGAGTAATATTCTATGTGGTTAACTTAAATAAAACATTATTATACAATTTTTTAAACATAGAGAAGAAGTGGGAAGATAATTTTTGCTAAAAATTGTTCTTTTTTGTTTATATTACAATTTGTGTAGTTTTTTTTTTAATTTTAAATATGTAAATTAACGTTATGAAATTAAAAATGAAGTATGAATAAATGAGAGAAAAATACTTTGAAACTATGCATTTAGATATATTTAAAACATATATATAATCTCGATTGAAAATCTTATATAAATTGAGAAAGCATAAAGGAAAATTATTATAACCGTTGCATTACATTAGGTAAAAAGAAATCAATACAACAAAGAAAAACATTTAACAACTATATTTTAAACCAGTAAGTTTTAATTTAATTTTGTTTTCCTTTGAAGTTTTCATCTCTTCTCATCCTGATCTCTTAGTTAGTCTATTGGTTTAAAAAAAACAACCTTAAAAATATTTATCTTACATAGCACGTAAATACATTCTATATGCATTGGTAATAACATATTTTTACTCAACGTGTTAATTTAGTCAGAGTAGGTTGTATCACTTTTAAACCTGCGTCATAGTTTAAAAAGCTAAGTTTTAATGTAATGAATTAATAATCAGCATTAAATGAAATGCAAGCAAAACCCAGTAACCTGGCTTAATATTGGCTGTAAAGACGGCAGATGTTCTTTTTATATTCACATTAACTTTCAAGTGGACTGCTTCAGAATTCCAACACAGAAATATCTAATGTTAATATAAATTTTTGTACTAAACATGCTTCATCCTTTACAAAAGTATTTGGGACAAGCTGGTTTATCAAGTAATTCTATGCTAGTTTTTCATCAGTTAACACGAATCCCTGAAGTAAACAAAAGGAAGATCTACAACTTATTAAAATGGAAGATTAAAAAACCTAGTAAGTTTTAAATTTATTACCCGGGTTTCATAGTAAAAACTAAAATAATGAAACTAATTCTTAAAATTAAGCTATGAACACCATTTATACGTATTAAATACAAAATAGTTTATTGATTTTTATATAGTACTCCTTTTCAAATATTCAGTGAAAAGAACTGAAACGCCTACCAAAAATCACTTTATTTCACAGTTACACAGAAAGGAAATTAGAGTAATAAGAATTATAAGTTATAATAATGGCAGTATTTATTAACTTCGATAACCTACCATTATGATAACAGAAAGATATAATAAGAATGAGTCTACGAAGATAGAGATAACAGTTTTATAAGACGGATCTTTCATTCTAGTACTTGGAAATATATGGGAGTCTGCTTGTTAACGATAAAAAGGTCTTTAGGAATTTGAGTACTATTATTGCAGTCATACTTATAGTATACCTACCTACAATTGTAAGTGACTAAGCTAATTAATGCTGTTTGCTATATTAGTAAGTATTAGTTTCATAAGTAAATAGTATTTTTAATTTGGTTTAGGCCTATTGCACTGCAACTGACATGATTATTTCAATTTTCTCATAAGTAACAATAAAAAACAACCTACTTTTGTTGAACTTTCTACTGACGTGTTCAGCAATCTTAAGTGGAAGAGAAGCCACAGCTGCAGACGAAGCTGCTGTATACATAAGTGATGAGAAATATCCCAGCCGGTTACACTCAAGTGATACATTGCTGAAACATGATGAAGGAACATTAAAAACATACTTTCAACCGAACCTAGCCTATGTACTTAACATATATTTTGTTAATTATTCTAATATATATATATATATATATATATATATATATATATATATATATTATATATATATATATCTTTAATACCACTATATCATAGATCAATAACATAACAGGGGTCATGGTAAGAAATGAGTTTATCAGATATTTTGATATTACTATTTATTTGACTTAAAAGTGTAAAACTATTTTTTAAATTCAGTTTTTTCAAAAAATATAAACCTATTTCATACATTGAACTGGATACTGTGCCTGTGTTCCTTATATAATTTATTAATGCTTAATCAGCAACGTAGTAGAATATATACAATATTTTGTCAATTAACGAATGTTCATTAAAACATAATTTTACTAACTATAAATAAGTCAGCAGTTTTGTTAATGGTAATGTTCAATGCCTTCTAAATTATTAGGTATGTTTAAAGTATATACTCATATATATATATATATATATATATATATATATATATATTATATATATAATTTTTATATGCGTATTATTACAAAATATAATAGTTTAATATACCTAAATAATTATAACAAATATTTTTCAATATTTATTCATACATAAATATTTTTACTTGCTTGTGTAATTAATGACTATGTAACATATATTTGAGAATATTAAGATAAACCTCCATTTAACTTCCCACTTAATGCACCGTCTGAAATTTGAACATAATGTATTTTAAACATAATATAAAGGGTTTCTCAAGTTATGTTTCTATACAGGCTTGCTTTGCCCTGCTAGTTGAACATACATTGGATAAAGCAAAAATATAATGTGTCACTTCCATCAGGAACAATCGAAAAAATATCAAGAAGCGGCGGAACACCACTAAACCGCAAATTTCTAAATAAAATAGTTGATCCATAGTTCTAGTCTACTGCGTAGCGTGACTGTTTGGCTGGAGCTTCCTTTAGAATCACCCGTTGCTGCTTCGCTAAATATGGGGAAATATTATACCCTACATGCTATGACTGAAAAGTATAGATAGTTCTCCTTTTGTAATCAAAACAATGGGAAATATTCTAAATCCTCACATTTTTTATATACTCGTACTTTATAAATAAACAACAGAACACAAGTTTATTTATTTCACCAAAATAAGACAAACACTGGTGATAACAATGAAAACGTATTGGGGCAACAAGAAAAAATCATTTTACTAAAGGCTGTCATTTACTCGAGTGTTCCCTGTGATGAAAATTTGATAAATAATCAACGAACTCTCACATCTGATATCTTCAGTTATTGATCAACAGCAGGGTAAGTGTCACGTGGTCAGACAGGCTGACAGTTTCAGACAAAGCCTCCCTGAGGGAGTGACAACAGCAATTATATGGTTTTCATTCCTCCCTTCGATGTATTTTTGGGTCTCGAGTGAGTCATCTTTAGAACAAACGTTAACTAACTCTTATTAATTTACTCCGACTAACTAAATTAAGCGTAAAATACTACAGTTTCACAATGTGTGAAATCTTTTTACTTTGACCTACTGCTAGTTTATAATTTGAACATAGCCACATTGCTAGAATTTTGTATTGGAATTAGTATAAAGTTTTGATACGTCATAAGAATATTTATGTATAAAGTTATAATCATCCCTCTGCAGTCATTCGTTATGCTCTAATGTCTAACGTAATTGATCGTTGTTATTTAAAAACATCATGCACACATGCTTTACAGCGCTAATGATGGGCTCAATAACAATATTATTACCTCTAAATATATAAATAATATAAATTCATATTTTTAAAATCCAACACAATATTAACAATTCATCAAAACAGGCGAATTCTATATTAAATAAGTTATAGATATAATATGCACACCTGTTTTCAATCATTTCACATTTAATAATATTTAACTTTCTACTGACCAACAATCGTATAACATTTGGAAATAAGAACAACCAGTAACTATATATTGAAGCAATACATCTAAAAATAAAACTGTAAAACCATATGTAAAACTAAACGAATATTCCCATGTATTTTTTTCATGTCGTGAAGCAATTCCTGTGATATTGCAGCTCAGCATCAGCAGTTAATGAGAGAAGTACATTAAATATAGGAGTTAAACAAACAGGAATATAATTTAGTGCATGAGTAAAAGCAGTTTATTGTTTTTAATATGGTTATTACTTGAAAATCATTTGAAGAAAAACAAGCCATTCCATAACAAATTTTTATTATAAATATACAAGTACTTAACTTTCTACGTTGAGTACGAAGATTTCACTACAACATAACTTATTATAAAACTGTAAAATGTATGTTGTACAGTAAAATATATTGGTATGAAACATAATTTATTTAATGAAAGTACGATTTACACGTTTAAAACGTATCTATTTAAATATTATATTAATAAAAAGCAGAAGATTTGATTATTCATATATTCGGAGTTCAGACATTTCAATTTTTTCGAAAGATGGTAAGTTTATTTTAAGAAAGAATCAATTTTGGGGTTTTTTATATTATGCTAAATGTGATTTTTTTATAACACAAATTTAATTACGTTTAATAGAAACCGTTAAAATATGTGATATTTTCGTAAAAAACATGGTTTTTACAACCATAATTTCTATAACTCTTACATATATATAAAATATAAGTAACCCATTGAAAGTATACATCACGTACAAATATCTAACAATACGGTTTTAATATCAGCTTTATTTATTTAAGCCTAAGATACAATTTCTTATATTCCTACTTTGAATACCTAATATTAACTTAAAATAACAATTATTTTCGTTATGTTTTTTATGAGAATAAGACATATTTGTAAAACCTATAATTGCACCATTTTAAAATCACATTGTGTATAATAAGATTGCAGATTTTTTTCTACAACACAAGCAGGTTGTATGATTGTAAAAAAGCCATGTATAAAACCTGTATAACAAGAGTGCACTAGGTACGTAATAATATAATAAGCAATAAACAAGCAGTTGTAGTCTTTATTTTAATATTCACACACGACATCCGAGGGTTTTCGAATAATATAAAAGAGGAAGTGGACATTTTCGTAAAGTTTATATTCTCAATAAATGTAATTATATTACTTAGTAGTGGAAATTAATTTAATTGTCCTAAATTATAGAAATTTTATACTATAAAAAGGAAGGATATCTTTTTGATTAGATATTATATGATTGTAATTGTTAACATCGGAAAGCGTTACTTCTATTAATAATGGCACGCATAATATAAATTTTGATAAAGCCCTCAATTGCATTATGTTACAATATTAGGCTTTTTATACACTATCCATATCAACGGTAAATGTATTTGTATTTATATCCAATATCAGTTAACACCCATAAAGACAATACCGTTATAAAAAAAACGTTTATATCGCTTTGGTTTCGGCTCCTGGGATTTAATCAACTGACCACATGGTAACATTTTCAGGCGGTAATGCTAATAATTGGCAATTGCATGTGGAGCAGCGGCCTATATAGTGGTCTATAGTGCTTGGCGCTTGTTGTAAGTGTAACATGTAGTTAAGCAATACAAATAATTAAGGGGTTTAGACTTAAAATACATTTAAATAAATATTAATTTTTTGTTTGGAATAATATGTAAATTTATCTATAACACATAATTATAAAATGTCGAAATGTTTATATTTTCTGTGTTTCGTAGGTTTTTTGTGATATTACAATATGCGTAAAAAAGTTCCGGTGATTAATCCTTATTGACGACCTAACATGGATATTATTTTAGTATTCTCCTTAGTTTATATTGTTGCCTTTATTAACTATTTTACAATAAAAAAAAAACGTACACTCCATGGTCCCTAAAAAGTAGAAAAATATCTTTTTAAACAGACATGCATTACAAACAAAGCAAACAATTATTAATTGAAAGAGTCCTGTTTAATATATAAGTCATCGTTGTTGTGGTAAATATTCAAATTACACTAAAACGGCAATTATATGATTAATTTAATTTAAATAATGTACCGTTTATATATTTCTTATTATGTGTATAGGCATTGAAACCAGAAAGTAATATTTAAACTAAACGTTTATTTATACACCATCCCTCCTGGAATTACTGATGAGATGCAGACGTTTATTCAAATAACAAAATTATGAAAGTGTATTAGTAAAAACATAACAATTTAAATTACCATTTTAGCACTATTATAGAGGATTAATTCCCATTATTTTAATCAGAGATATAACAGTACAAATACTACTTCTAACTGTTTCATACAACATTTAAAGGACTGTGAGTAAAAACAGCATCATATTCGTATTTTGAGTGAATGTATAAAAAAAGGGGGGGGGGGGGGGGGGGGGGGTGGGTTACCTCTGCCGTGGGCCAAAAATAAACTCCTCTGTAAGCTTAAATCTATCATGGATTAGAAAGATTGGAATAATGTTTTAGTCCACGATCTCCTAACTCAGGGAGTGTTCAAAATGTCATTCAAAAGGAATATTCCCACGAGGTCACTTTGATTTTTAGTACGTAATAATCGCGATCGTCTATCAATTTAAGAAATTTTTTAAAAATTCTAGACAAAATTAATGAATTAATAACTGAAATTTTTTCTTTTTGATTTGCCTTTTAGGTCACAACTAAGTGCCTAAATATATGATAGAGTTTTAACCTAAATAATAATTTTGTTAAGATGTTACAGATTTATAAAATTATCTCAGTATAGAGTGGGTAATATGAATATTACGTTATAATTACTTAAAACATTTTATCTTTACAACTCTTTTCAGTTTTGTCAGTATATGATTTTACTTATTACATTAAATTGAAAGTTGAGTTTTTTTTATTCAGTATGTAAATGAATTGGGTCCCTTTAAAATTATTATCACAATTGAACCGTAACTACTAGAGGATGTTTGAATCCTGTTTAATCGTATCCTCTTTACACACACACACCCACGACACACACACATATATACATATATAACATATATATATATATAATATAAATATAATATGTTATCAAATGAATGTAAATAGGGGTGGCCATTTTAAGCGCAAAAGGGGTTTGAGGTAAACAACCATTCAACATTAAGTTTAATTATTTTTAAGTTTAATATAAATTACAATGCTTACTATTAAGAATAAGTGCTAAACAAATGAGTCAGATGAAAAATAGTGGTTTTATTTAAGCGTAACCTTTTCAATAAAATTGTTGACATAAGCTGTTTGTTTCTCTTACTGGATTGAGATAGAGACCTCTAATCTGTTATCCATTGTTTCATCTTTTATAAAAGGACCTTTAAAATAGAGGTGTCATTTAGTGGGGGATTAGGATTATACACATTTTTGACTTGACCCCCAACCCCCAAATTCTGAGGTTTGAATGGGTGCTAAAGTTTTTCATGTATGCAAGAAAAAAAAATCATCATTTTTCATTTATATAACTACCTACGACCCCCCCCCCCAAAGGATATTGGTTTATTCTAATTTCCGTTTAAAAGTTAGAAGGGGGTGGGATCTTGTTATGGGAACAACCCGGTATAATATGATTAAACAAGAGAACATGCTCTAGTTAGAATACATGTTTAATTGTGATTTATAATTTATTAATTAAAAACAAAAAATTAATTTTTTCGTAACTAAATAAAAAGACCCAATTTTCAATTTCAGAAAAACAAAGATACATAAATTTAAGAAAGAAAAATATATACATAATTGTAAAAATAATTCTCTTAAACCAGACTGTGGAGCAAAGACAGTCATTTAACGCGGTTTTCTCATCCGTTGTATCGTAGATGGGAATGGCTTTGGTTCTTATCTAGAACCCACAAGGAAGAACGAATAGTGTAGTTCCACTAGGGATTTGAAAAGACTAATCATTTTAATGCGGGAAACAAATGGTCCAGTACCTAGGTGGGGAACCCACAAGGTGGCTGATTTGGCCAAGGTATTATCTCCAGAAGAACCGTTTATAATACCTCCCCTTTCATCGCAATCCTTGTGTGCTACAAAACGTGTGTATTTATGTGTGACTTTTAAGCATTTAACAAACAATGAAAGTGCCACTTTCACTGATATACTACGGAGAGCAATCTTTTGTTTCATAGAAAATTTCAAAAACATCATTGGTGTAAATAAATAACTTATAATTGTCCTTATCAACTGATTCTAAGGAAATCTAGACATTTGGTAATTTACAGGAATTAGCGTAATATATGTGTGTTTCAGAAACGTTACAGTTATCCTGTTACAGAATTGTTTTGTAATTTTTAATGAAATAAATCACATTTATATCTATTCTTTCTCTTATAAAAATTATCAGCATGTAAATTAGTAATCTAATACATTTCACTCTATTTTTAAATAATAACATATAAAAACGTACTTATTCTTGTACTTTAAAGTTATAGAATGGTTAAAAAAAATTCACTAGATATTGTTCAAGAGATTACTGTTAAACATAGTTTTTAATAATACCTTGCATCCAAAATGATGTTTTTATTCTCGTGATGAATTAAAGTCACGTTTAAGAAGTAGAAATTAATATAAATAAATAACAAATTATTCCTATAATAATTTTATAAATTTGTATAATATAACGTTATCAACAATTTTTTTTCAATAAAATATTAATTAGAATTTTTTAATTTTTGATTTTGAACGTTTATTTGCAGATCTCGATAACCTTTGTATTTATACTACATGATTATATATTAAAAAAATGTTTTATGACATTCATAAATTACCATAACGAAAAGCAAGAAAACTATCTTGAGTAATTAAAATAATTTAATAATAAATTATTGATTTTTAAATTTGCATCCCTTGGTGCACAGTAAAAAGTAAAATATGTTTGTGTTTGTGTGTGCGTGTGTGTGTGTGTGTGTGTTGTGGTGTGTGTGTGTGTGTGTGTGTGGTGGTTGTGTGGTGTTGTGTGTGATTGTGTGTGTGTTGTGTGTGTGTGTGTCGATGTGCGTGGTGTGGTGTGTGTGGTGTGTGGTGTGAGTTGTGTGTAGTGTAAGCTCCTCTTAAATTTTGGAATACTGAAAATGGCTTTGCCAATCGTTTGCTCATCTGTGCATCATAAGACTAGGATTTTTTAGTAAAGTCCCCCCAATTATGATATCCTCCGATACTCATTATAATTTTTGGCCATAAAGAAGTGGGAATCTGTTTTCTTAAACCAAAAAGTTATTTACTTTACAATATTTATCCCCTGTAGCTCCAATTCCTGTGTTCGCTTTTTGCTATATACGTCGCAAATGAAAAGCAAATTTACATCCAGAACGGAATATGCACTATCCTAATACGGCATAAACCCCTTGTCTTATAAATTACACACTTGCTGATGAAAATAGCTTTTATATCTCCATGTTATCATGAAATATGGAACTCAAAATTATATGACATATCATATATAGTCTAAGAAAAATACTAATACGATTATTACACAATATTCTACACATCATTTAAAACAAAAGCGATAACAATAGGTTTAGCGAAACATTCTAAACTGCTTTACAATACGTAAGCAGAACGAATTTTCATTGAATGGAGTTAGAAAAAAGAGCTGGCCCAGATATACGGTCCCCTCCTGTTATCAAATACCTACCTCCACTTCATGCGTCCAATGTTTACAGAAAAAGCGATATACCCAAACATGTACCCTCCAACATCAATCAAAGTCGAGGTTTTACGCTAGGCCTTGGGTCTAGAGAGACTTTTAAGTGGCATGTTTTTATGCCATTATATGTTAGTGTAAATTTTATGGTGGTGGTGGACAGTGTATATAGTAAATTGGATCAACATTAAGTCCCCAGTTACCTTTAATGACAGAAACATATGTATCGATGATAGTATACATTTTATGGTAGCACCTTATTGTAGCAAATATTTATTTGAAGTTTCAAACCTAATAATTAAAAGTCCATAATATTAATATTTTTAATTAGAACATAAAAGATTGTTAGAATAAATTCAGGTATGTAATTTACTTGAGTCCAGCATTAGTTACTTTTTATTTCACCTACACAGCGGTTTTAAGATCCAGTAAGCTAAGATATAAGCCCCTCCTAATCGGAGAACGGTGGAATGAACCAAAAAGTGGTAGTCCACACTGCATTTCGGCTCCGTATAATTTTTAGTTAATTTTTAACCAGTAAATTTTTTCGAAATTGCATTCTATTTTTCGTATGAATAAGTGAAATCTACTTAGATGCCGCTGGAATGACATATTTTTAAAGTATTAAATGTAAAAATAACTAACCTAATTATCGCTACAGTCCGTGAAAATAAATAAACCTCAGCGGTTCATGTTTCCGATACAGCCCTCAGAAGCTAAGGTCTGGGAGTAAAGGTCAGCCAATCCCCTCTATCAGCTGGAGATAAGCGCGCAAAGACCGCCCAGTATTTCCCCTGTCCTACACCCAGGAGTCCGTCTGCTAGCCCCGAGTCGTCTTGTCTGTCCATAACAACAAAGACGCCAACTGAATGTTGGAGGACTGTATAGGACGCCATATATGTCAGAAGAAAGCGTTTATTTAAAGACGATTAGTTGACAGATTTGAGTGGAGGCCAAGAAGCCCATTATAGCAGAGGGCCGTCCGGGCCAGAGCGCTCGCGCCCATCAATGCCGAGCTCACGGATCTGGCCGCAAGGAAAAGGGTGGCATCCGCTTCAGGGAGAGAGTCCAACAATATGAAAGAGATAGAAGACCGATAGGACGAGCACGTGCAAGTACGAAAGAAAGAACCAACCCTGCGTATCTTCGGTGTAGAAGAAACTGTCCCGGCGAGAACACCGATGAAAAGGTGGATGAAGCGTGTGGCCGCGAACACCTGGGCGTCAGCTTGCCGCTGGAAGCCATCACAGGTCATCATCGAGTGCCGGGAAGAAGGTGACTGGCGGTCAGCACGGGCAAGGAAACGGTGGCCGGCCCCATAATTTGTCCGCTTTACCAGTTTACCGGAGACCCGGCAAGCGGGTATTCCAACGTCCAAAAAACAGTTAAAGAACACCGGGGTGACGATCTGAGGAGGGACCTCACCAGGCGCCGACACACGAGCTGATACCGCCCAAGCTGTGGAAAGGGGGGCGACACGGGAAAAAAAGCGCACCCTGGACGTCTGATGGAAGGAATCCTGTCCGATAACCGAAGATAGAAGAAAATGTGTGGCAACACGCATTTGGCAGGACCTGGAGTAGCATAGAACACATGACCACTGAACAGTAAGTAAGAGAAATTTTAACTCGCATGTTGATTTTTTATTTCCATTGTGGCAACCGTCTTAAAAACGAACTATTTATATTACAGTAAAACGACGCTTTATTTGTGTAAAGTGCCTGCGCTTGTTTTAAAATTGTATTTAAATTAATTATATTGGACTTTATGTTTTAATTCCAAGCTTTATTTAAGAGAGTAAACCTCTTTTCTTTTTTGTTAATATAGATTATGGATAATGCTATCCAATAAAATAACACTTGATTTTGTATAAACATAGTTGATTTACTACCATATTGCAATAGAATTTGTTTTAATTGAGATAATGTTTTAATAATGAAAGTCATATTAGATTAAGTTATTGGTTATTTTTTATTTTTCCAATATTTTAATTATAGGCTGTTATAATAAGCGGTTAATATTTGATGTATATGTATGTGTATAATGTTTGGTATGTATGTAAGTATGTGGTATACGTATTTTGTATGTATGTATGTGTAAACGTATGTGTATGTATATATTACTATATCAGGTTTTTGCTTATTTAACTGAATGGTTTTGTTGAATATTTATATCGTTTTTATATCAATTTAGCGGATAATTGTAAACCTATAAGGTTGTTATTTTTATTTAAAATATTATTTTCCGGTTAAAAAAATTACGGTACTCTTGTATTTTATTTTACTTCCTGAGCCGGAGGGGCCTAGTGGCCCAAGTTTTGGCAAAGAAGTTTGTGCCTGCATATGGTCACAATATAAGTAGTAGTACAATGTAGCTTCTGGGACAGGACCTTTGGACCCTGTATATCTCTCTGTCGGGGGGTCCTTATCAGTGATTAACCTTTGACATTTCCGCATATTTTAAGATAAGCACGTGCCAGATAACCTTCTGACCCCAATTAAAAAAAGCAATTGACCTCAATTAAATAACAATCAGATAAGCCCTGCGATGTCGCTACTATTGTTTACGTTTTCGATATCGGGCACGCGCCGGTTATCGTATCGCGAATTCTTATCTTCACCTCTAGGGTCATTGAAGTTGTATTATTGTTTAAATTTCATCCCCCTTTTGGAGGAGAAAAAAACAATTAAAATGTCAGAAGAACAAAGAAAAGCTTACAATTTAAGAGTTTTGAG
>NW_025784776.1:0-23782 GCF_021130785.1 Homalodisca vitripennis
AGAGACAAAGCTCGGGACTATTTAGCTGCTTTAAAGACGATGTGGGGCGTAGTCCGGGCGAGGAATTTCCGAACTAGGAATTAGCCTTTATTCATCCAAGTGGATCCTACCGAATGTTATATACAATGTCCAGTACAATCAGGTATATGCGAGACAAATAACACCACGGCACTTTCGCATTTATAATATTTATAGGGATAATTATGTATTATAATTTTATATTGGACAATTCTTCAATATGTGTGTGTGTGATGTGTGTTGATGCTGGGATTGGTGTTGTTTGTTCTAAGTGTAGTCAACATATGTTGCAAATGTAAGTGAATAAAACATATTACTTTATATGTGATCTCCTTTTTACAATTGAAAGAAAAACCAGTAGACTTGACCTGGTTGGTTCGTTGTTTGTAGCACACTACTGAATGTAACAATGGGGTCTTGTTTGAGACAATTGATATTCAAATTTCTAATAAATCTAGGCGCCATATAGTTTCTGGTCTTTATCATTTATTATAGCGTCAAATGGATGGAGGAACTTGAAATTAAATTAATAATACCGTCTAATTTGCACAAACACTTTCGCACACTATTGATTAATGAAATCAAAATCTGTAACTCATTGAGGCAATAATGTGAATATGCTTGTTTGGATTCCTAATTGATTTTAAAACTGTGGAATATTTCGGGGTTTTTATATATTTGGTCGCATGTTATCACATTGATTTTTTAAAAATAACTGCGATATAAGAAAAAACTAGACGGTTTGAAAAACATGATGCGATAGTAATACCTCACAAAATGCGTAAACGATTTTTGTAACATTTTGAAATTTCGTTGCATGGTATATGTTATCAGGTTAAACTATGATTCTACAACTTAATTCGATTTATAAAACTGTCACAATATCTTTTTCATCCAAATCAATTTAATCTGATATTTACTGGATTGTTTTATATGTGTTTTGTGGCTCTTGTATCAAGGTCAGTTGTTCTCATTTTCTGCCAACATATTTCTTTCTTCTCCACCGAGATGAATAGTTCTTAGACGTTCGCGGGATCACTACAGTCCTTTTCTGTCATTCTCCATTCTTTTCACAAATAAACTTCGCAATAGTTTCTCTTCAATAAAAAACTCGAAGATGGATACATGGTTAATAATTTTATAAATTATTTGTTATTTTATTATAACAGAAATATATCTCCTCCACTCAGCAGAGCACACTGTCAGACATATATATATATAGATAGATATGTTTATGGCGGTTCTGGCGCACTTTTGGGACAAGACAGAAACTCAAGGGAAAATACTGTTTAACGGACAATAAACGGACTCCTGTAAAATCAAACTGTTAACTCACGAATGGAGCACAGACGGTACATCAATGAAAACTACTGTTTAAAGGACAATAAACGAATCTGTAACTTCACGACTTGAAAAAACTTACCGAATCTATCGCTGTTTGCTTCTAACTTTCTTGAGCTGTAACATCAATCTATTTGAAATGTCTGGTACAACGAAACATCTTCTACTCTACAAAATTTATAGGTAACCCAGTCTTTATTCTTTAATAGTCTTCTTTACCGGTTAGTAACAATCAGAAGTCGTAGATTTCATTTTTGAATACTTCTTTAATCTTTTTTCATCCAAAAACAGTCTAAAAATCTGTTCGGACATTGTACTTTCCAATTTACCTAACTCGGCAATTATTGGTACACCCGAATTTTATCTTTCATTTTCTCCAAATTCACGAGTTCTATTATCTCTTGTTTTTGTCCTAATTACCACTTATTTCCTTTACTCTTTAAACTTGAATTCCCCACTATCATTTAACTCTTTCAAGAACTCCATTATAATAGATAACAAATTTAAAGAGTCGGAAAAAATGAAATTTGCTAACAATCACTCGAGAAGTCGGGGTGAATTTGAGTTAAAACGCATTCTTTTCACGAGAGTTCTTCGTTGAATTGTCTCCCATTCGTTCTATAAAAACTCGATCGAGGATTATTGGGATTAATAATCCATCAAATAAAATAAAATCTAGATAATATAAACAATTACAGGTCCATATCTTTTCAAACCATAAACGAGTTGTCCAATTTACAATCCTAACAAAACCTACTTGTATTCTTTGAAACGGAAACTTACTTTTGTCAATGGTTCCATGAGATAAGTAAAAATTTTTATTTGTCTGTTTTAGCAATTCTGTAACATAATTTTGTTTTTTTGCTTCTTGTATCCGTATTGTACATAATCAAGAGCAGATAATTCAAATAGTGTGTGTTTATTACGAAATTTCTTAGGTTTAGGTCTTTCGTACAAAAATTACCTTACAACCTCTACAAAATAAATATCTTTTATCGATAATTTATCCTCTATTAGGTAACTTGCACAGTTGGCATTATAATCTTCGCACTTTAAACAGACAAAGATTTTTTGTTTAACATGGAGATTATGGAAAAAGTCTGCCGAGATGAAAAATTTTTCAACGCAAATGTTCTGTGTTTACATTTCTACAACAGAGTTCAAAAGGCAATAATTTCATTCTCTTGTACAACTATTTAGGATTATTATGTGTTCCGGATTATAAACGATTATTACGGGATGAAATCGGGCTTTTTCAAGTGGCGAGGAAGAGTATATATTCTGTAAGTATTTAGAGGGGAATGAAAGGCGAACTAATATGAACCATCATTAAATACGTGGTACAATTTCTACTAAATATCGTTCATAATCACATCATAGGCTAAAAATTTCTCAGAAACCACTACCACATCCCACATCGCGTTTGTAACAGCTTTATTGAAAATCCCTTATTGATAATTATATCGTCTTTTGAACCTAGAATTATTCTGTCATACTCTTTGTTGTATCAATGACATAAATAGGGTCTATTCGCTAAAAATTCTTTAGGTTTGTAATACATTTCCTTATTATTTCAGTAAACTGTCTTAAAATCTTGGATACATCTGATACCTTGATTCCAGAAACGACCTCCGGACTCAGTTTTAAGATTGTTTGTAATTCATCAAAGGATAATAAGAACCGTTCAATTTTACTCTGATATTTCTTTACATCCAAACTCATCAAACTTTTGAATAGGATATTCTTTTTTCTTGATTTTTCTGTCTACCTGTTTGAAAACTATAATCAACGAACTTGGGATTGGAAGGATTATTTATTGGTTTAATTTATAAATGTTCTGTTTAATATCGACACGATATAAGTTGCTTCCGGAAATACTTTTTGTTCAATTTACTATTGCCAATCTAGATTAAATTAAAAACATAATCCTCGTTTTGAACTTTTTGTAATTTCATCAATCAAATATTATTTTACTTGCTGCTATTTTTATAATCAATCATTGGAACTCTAATTCAAATAAAAATCTGTTAATTTGTTATTTTTCCATCCAACAAGGCATATACATTTCAGATTGCACAGGTCTTCAGCAATCACATCATCGTCTTCTGGCTCTTATAAAACACTTGGATAAAAATCCCTCCTTGTATTAGTATTCGGATTAGTTAACATTTTTCAAAAAAATCCTAATCCAAAATGAGATAAAAGTTTTTCCAGCTGCTTCACAAAACACCAAATTATAAAATCTGATTCCAAAAGCCATTCCGGGAAGTTTGAGAAATAATCCATCCACTTTTTTGGAATACGAGAAATAGTTACTTATCTAATTGTGCCTTAAATTGGGCCACAGTTTTTCGACTTCTTTCTATCAATTTATTGTGTCTTTTCTTACCTTTCAATCTTAGAAAATAAAAAACAGGTATAACAAATGTATCGGTATTTAATCTATAACATTATCAGTTCCAAAGATATGCTTGACCATCTTGTTTTTGTTAAAGTTCCAGGAAATATAAAACTGGGCAAGTTAGACGAGCAAAAATGTTTCTATCTCCAAAATCAATATTAACAACTCTCAGTTTCTTTTATTCGGTTCATTCAAATGTTTTGATCTTACTAATTCGGATAGAAATTTTTAAACTTCCGCCCTTTCATATAACTTAGCATATATTTTCTGTAGTCCGCCATTTAATATA
This sequence comes from Homalodisca vitripennis, assembly GCF_021130785.1. Lineage (NCBI taxonomy): Eukaryota > Metazoa > Arthropoda > Insecta > Hemiptera > Cicadellidae > Homalodisca > Homalodisca vitripennis. The sequence goes on from NW_025784776.1 coordinate 4,050, forward strand.
CGAGAAAATTTGAGAAGTAAATTTTAAACATCGTGTTATCATTTTTTCTCACTCGATCTAATGTACGTTTTTATAAAGATTAAAGATATAACAAATTTTTTTAGTAAAATAATATAAAAAGATTAGAGTCATTTTTAATTGATCTACTTCGTCATATTCAGGGACTTCTTCTTCCTTAAATTTTGCGATCTCGGTCACGATTATTTCAATAAAATCATGCACAGGATAGTAAACCGTTATTTCTATTCTATAATATTTAATATTCTAAAATATCCAAATCAACTGTATCTTTATTTTGCATCCTAAAAACCTTTATACTCAAGTGGTTGATAGAGACAAATGAACAGACAATATGATGCTTTTACTATTGATAATGTATATGTTTCTATGCTCTATGAACTCTCAACCCCCCCCGCCTCCCCCCCCCCACCCCCCACCCCCGCCCCCCCCACCCCCACCCACCCCCCCCGGCCGAGACAGAGTTTGATAGTTTAGCAATGTTATAAAAACCGAATTCAATTTGTTTACGTATAATTCTCATCATATCTTCGGATTAATTACATATTTTTTGAGAAATGTCATCCCAATGTTCTTTTTGTACAAATCTTCGTTAGTGTTTTGTTAGACGTGTTAGCATTAATAAAAAGTATCGAAAGCACCTGTAATGTCCCGCCATCTCGTCATTTATTAGGTAAGAAAAAAATTTCAAAGATCAAGGTTTTTAATTAGACATTAGGGATCTTTTTTGGCGTTACATTCAGCACATTATTCCAGCAAATTCTCTTAAAACTCCATTGATGTTTCTGCATAGTAATTTTATATCGTTTTGCTGGGCCAGTTTTTTCTTCTACAATCCTCACACAGTATAATGAAAGCGCTCATTTTATATAAGGAAAGAATTAGTCCATCGTAACCACCTACTCCATTAAATCGTGTTTGTCCGATGTTTTCAAAAGTTTTATCGACATTTCTTGTCTCTTTAAATTTTATTAAAGTTTTCCCTTCTAGTTTATTTACTTTATCGAGATATAAATTCCGTTTGTATTTCATACGAGTTATATGATCAATATTCTCCAAAAGTTTTTGTTGCATCTTATAAACTAAACTTATCAAAAGACTGCTTATTTTTTATAACTTTTTCATTAATTTCGCCAAAGTTTTCTTCTAGTTTAATTAATTTTATCATGAAGTAAAGATTGATTAGTAACTACTCTTTCAAAAACTTCACCATTTTTTTCTATCGGTTTCATTAAAACCCTCTTGAAATTTAGCGAAATCTTCCTTTAAAAAGTTTGTTATTTTTCCATAAAGATCGCCTTTATATAGATTGAAATTTTCCTCAAAATTTGTAAATTTTTCATCACAATTTTCTATAGATCTTTTACTTCTTTCTTCAAGTTTTTCATAGACTTCTGTTGTAAAATCTTTAACATGCTGTTTATGATTCTCATAATTTTGTTTTAGAGTTCATTAAACATTTTAATAGGATCTTCTAATTGAATCATTACAAAAAACATCAAATGGATTAATTCCTTTTTACTAACACCGCTAATCCTTTTTTCCTTTAAAAAATCTAAGGCATTTTTAACATTCGGATCATGTAAATCAACAATATCGATGTTTTCTGATAATTTTAGAGGTTTTAAAATTTGTTCTTTAACAACAACATCATGTTTGTCAATACCAGGTCGAACACCGACAATTCTTTTCTTATTAGCCAAACTAACATAATTCTTTTCAACTTTTGATCGCTTCAGTAATTTCATCAGCTTTTTCGATATGAGACATTAAATTGGTAAATAATTTTTTTTACACCATCATCAACTTCTTTTTCCAATGTTTTTATTTTATCAGACAACTTCATTTGAACTCATGAAATTTGCAAGTTTATTATCATATTCTGCTTTAAAATCTTCAATCTCGACAGCAAACATATCTGAATCTGGAAGGTTTTGTAATAAATTTTCTAACTTGTTATCAAACTCATTTCTCAAACTATCAAAATTCAAACTATTTATCTACATTTTGAATAATTTGTGTTCCAAATACGTCAAAAATATTTTGTGAATCCATATTTATTAAGCAATAATTTGTTAACAACTTCTTTAAAATCTTTACCAGTACTCAGTTCATTACAAAACAAAAACACATAAATGACCACAAATTGGGGGATCTTTATAGTCTTGAATTTGAGAATCGTTATAATAAACGTTTGATTTTTTTAAATATTGGATCAATTCTTTCGGTGGTTTGTCCTCAATTCTTCCATACGAATCAAAATAATATGCATTCTTATCATTTTTATAATAACAAATCCAATGTGTTCCACTTCCCATAATCGAGTCTAAATTCACAATTCCACATTCAAATTTCTTAACTTTTTCAGGTAATGTATCTCTCATGAAGATTCCTCTAAAATGTTTAATATTTTTGCAGATTTCTTCCAATTCCCCGAATGTTAAGGGTTCAAATTTTTTTTTCGATGTTTTGATTTCACGTAATTCAAAGTTTTTTCATCTAATCCAGATCCTGTAACATCTTCCAACTCTTTATCTAACCAATTTAAAATGTTTCGAAACAATAGGAATCACATCTTTTTTAACGATTGGAGCAGCTTTACGAACATAAGGAAACAACATTTTTAACAACTGGAATATTTTCTCCAAAAATCTAATAAATCTTTCAAAAGTCCACCATTTTTGAGTTCTTTCAACTGATTATAAGAAAATTCTATTCTGGTTCCTTTATTGTTTTTCTTATGTTTTTCGAGTTTATTGTATTGTCTATTTGTTAAAAATATCTTATCTTCGCCCATTTTTTAGTTGATCTATTTTAAATTGAATTACTAACGGGTATTTTCTTCTTAAAAGCGGATTTTATTTTTTCTTTCTGATTTTTGCTGAAATTTACGTTCACCTCCATTTTATATAGTTAAAATTTCAAGTTCTCTTCGATTCCCATTCCTAGTTTTCTCTTCAAAAACATTGCTCCAGCTGTTGGAAGCGCAACAAATCTTTCACCTAAACTAGCATCTTTTGATAAAAAATCTATCCATTGCCTTATCTTGCAAAACTTTATCTGCGATATGTCTGGAATTTGTGTCTCTATGTTTTGCATAAAAAATATCGTGTTCCATAGCAGCTTGATCTAATTTATTTATACCAGGATCTCCTCTTTTTAGTCTTTTTTCTAGTTTTGTGCCAGGCCCCAGATACTGATAAGTTGGTACGTGTAATTCAAAAGGTAAATTGTTGATAAAATCATTCAAAAGTCCACTACCCTCAATCATAGATGAACTTATTGCCGGCAAAACTCGTTTTAAATATTTAATTCCATCAGGTTTTTCAATCATTTCATCAAGTTTGTTCGAAATAAAATCTTTAATCGCTTTCTTTTCGTTCAAAAAATTGTTGTTTCCAGCCTTTTCTTGAGCATAAATATTAATTAATAATTCCATCGAGTTTTGTCAAATCGTCGCGATATATCTGTATTCAATCTTATTATCACTGTAATTTTCTTACACCTGATCCTTCGATTCGTTTTTCCCAAATTGGTTTAATCAAATTGAGATATTTTTTACCTTTACTTGACTTTGGTTTCTTAGTTGATGGATCATTATTTTTGTAAATTGAATCAGATTTCCATAAAATTTCCAGTATACTTTTTCAAGTCTTCTTCAGAATATTAAACCGTCTTTTGGAACATCAGTGCCTGTTAATAATCTCCATAAACCTTGAGTTCCTTCATATGTTTTTTCATTAATAATGATATCATTATGCTCAAAATTCACGGGCAAATTTCCAATCATAAAACTTTTCTTTTTTCTGTCCCAATACAAACCAAATTTATCATCATCCTTTGCTCTAGGAAGAAAATTTTTTTACCAATTTCACCAATTATTATATCCGTTGTTCCAGGACTTATTGGTTCAACTATGGTAGAGTCTTCAATGATTCGAGGTCTAAATGGTGTTGAAGATGGTAATTTTGGCAATTCAAACTCAGATTCTGGTATCGAAATATCAGCAAATTGTCGTACAACTGGAACCAAATTCATCAAATTTTTGATTATCGCTTAAAACATTTTCAATTTTGCCCTCAACATATTTTTATTGCAGATGTTACAGGTTGATTAATTTTTTGAATAAATTCTTGTTCTTTTTCATCAATTCGAATCTGTTCTTTAAATTCTTTGATTAATTTCTTTTCTATTTGATCAAGTTTTTTTGCTTCTTCTGAAGTTACGTTCGCCATTTATTTAGGAAAATTTTGAAACGTGGAACGTAAAACGTGAACACGAAACGTGAACACGGAACGTAAAACGTGAACGTGGAACGTGAAACACGAACGTGGAACGTGGAAACACGAACGTGAAACATGAACGTGAAACGTAAACACGAAACGTGAAACATGAACGTGAAACATGAACGTGAACGTGGAAACGTGAACGTGGAACGTGAAACATGAACGTGAAACGTAAACACGAACGTGAACCATGAACGTGAAACATGAACGTGAACGTGGAACGTGAACGTGGTGAACGTGAACGTGGAACGTAAAAACGAGAACACGAAACGTAAACGTGAACGTAAAAAACATGAAAACAACTAGATTATCACAACGTTTATATTGGAAAATTTATTCAAATATTTACCATTTTTAGGCTTCAAAGTTAGATTAATAGTTAAAAATCCGTAGTCTTCTTTCCAAATTTTATCACATAATTCATTAAAGTGGGTTAAAACTCATATCAGATCCCACATAATTGTTTGTAAATTTTTCTCGAATAGTGATCGTCTTGCTTAAAAACACACAACATATTCAAATTATTTCTTATAAACTTGTTTATCAACCTTTGAAAAGCATTGGGAAAGATAGATACAAGAGATATTTTTGTGACGAGACATTACGAAATATTCCTTGATAACGTCTTGATTTTTCCAAAATACAATCATCAAAAACGATTAAAGAATTCGGTTTACATTCGCTTAACGGAACTATGTCCTCAGAAGCATTATAAAAATGTGATATTTTTTTGTTTAAGTTCTTCTCAATATTTTCAAATCTTTCTTGTAATTTTTTATAGGCGTCTTGTTCTAAAGATTTACTAAAGACGTACAAATTGGAATAAGGAATCAACCTATTGTAGATGAAATTCAATAATAAAGTTGTTTTTTCCACATCCACTTGAACCAAACAATTAACAATCTGATTGGTTGATCTTTCTTATTTTCTTCAAAACGTTTGAAGTTTTATCTGATCTTTTTGCTTTAAAAATTTCTCCATTTAAATAGAAGATTTTTCATCTTGAAGCAACGCTTGCGAAAATGAAGCTGTTCAAGTTGACTTCAGAAAGCTCTAATTAGTTTTAAACTTGGAACATCCTATACACTTAGAGGAAGAATCAAAATTATTTTATCGGTTTAAGCGGTTTTTTATTCTGACAATTTTGTAATAAATATTAGTGAAAGTTCTCCTTATTGTATAGGATTTAGTGAGAAGAACATAAAAAAATATTATGGTTTAAACAAAGGATATTATACTTTCGATCAAATAAAAAATTCCCTTAAAAAGTATCTGAAAACATTCAAACAATCAGATATAAATCTTTAAACTTTGACGAAAACAAGTTTGAAATGCAAAAAAATTATCTCTCTAATAAAATTCAAATAAAATCACCAGTAAGGAATAATGTTTTCAGCAATTATTGTAGATTTATATTAGGGTTTGTTCAAGAAACTATTGAGCCAAATCAGGTATATTTAGGAAATAAAACGCCAAAATTTAGACCGTTTGATGTAATTGAAGTACATTGTAATCTCGTTGAACCTAGTTTTGAAAATCATATACCGAACATTTACACAAAGAATCTGAAATTTTGTACACTTTTTTCCCAAATGTTGCTTATGGATCAAAAATCAGTGAAAAACCAAATGAAATCGATTATATTCCAATTAGAAAAAATATTAAAAGAATTCAAAAAAATCGTTCTGACTATTCAAGACTCTGAAGGAAATTTATTAAATAATGAGAGTAAAACAACAATATATTTAAGATTGTCGAAAGAATGATGAATCAAGGGGGGGAACGAACGAATCGTTCTTACCTTCAAACTTTCAAAACGAGTTGATAATGATGATAAATACCAATACTTTTATCTAAAAGATAAGGTAGCCCTCGAGGGCCACCTCACAAATATTCACAAAAAATACGAATAAAGACAATGTTAAAGAAAAATACAAAAAAAGCTTTGAAAAACATACGTTCTGACAAGGGTATCGAATCGCGACTCTTACAAACATTACATCCTAGTTCAATTTTTATTAATGAATCAGGACTTTATACTCAAAATAAAAATTGCTTGTTAAATTTTATTTCTATCTAAATGGAGTCAGTTGTAGACCTACTCAATAATCAACTAAAATTCAATAACAAACATATCTTTACGATTGTTGACGAAAACAATGTGATCTGGTTTAAGGCTAAAGACGTAGCAAAAATTCTAGAATATGAAAATACTATGCAAACGATCAGAATAAACGTTGACGAAGATGATAAAAACTTCTATTTTAATCTAAATATAAGGGGGGCTATAAATAGCTTACCTTCAAACTTCCAAAATAACACTGTTTTCGTTAATGAATCTGGACTTTATTCTTTAATTTTGAGATCGCATAAACCAGAAGCGAAATTGTTTAAAAATTGGGTTACGAAAGAAGTATTACCTTCCATTAGAAAATATGGTGAGTACAAACTTGAAAACAAGATTAAATATTTAGAGGACGAAGTTAAACACTTGCAAATTAAAGATGAAATGAAATCATTGAAAATAGAGAATCAAGAATTGCGAATGGAATTAATGAAGAGAGATATGGTATGTAAAGATTTTGATAAGAAAAAACACCATGTTTTTGTGTTAATTAAGAAGAATCACATGTTGGGAATGGCCTTATTACGTTATCAGAGCTCAGAAACGAGAAATACCAAACCGATTAAAACATCTAAAAATAAATTATCCTGAATTAGAGATTTTTGTTCATTGATGACGAACCAAATTCTATCAATCTCTACAACCAAATGAAAGAATCTTATGAATATTTTTTATACAACACGGAAATCATTTTACTACAAATATGGCAGAATCTCGACTGATTTATAGAATATCTAAATTACACGATGAAAATGTTTCTAAATTTTACTAAAAACTCTCGATTTATTATATTTTGTTTGTAAATGTTTAGCATAACTAGGTAACCATTGTAGAATTCTTTTTTCATATTCACAAGGCATTTCGTTTTTATAACTTTCGCTGAAAATTTTTTTATGCACAATCTTTGCAAAAAGGCATCTTTTCTATCTTTACTATACTGCCAGTTATTAAATTCAGAAATATTTTTAATTTCTTTACAAAAGTAACACTTTTTCTCTTCTAAAGTTAATTTGTTCATTTTATCGTATAATTCCTTACAATAACAGTCTTTTCTATTCTCTTCTTGACACTTTGTTACATTTCTTTTGAGACTCCATTTATATAGAACAAATTATTACACGATGAAAATGTTAAACTCTTGAATTATGATATTTTGTTTGTAAATGTTTTTTGATAATTATTTAACCATTTTATAGTTCTTCCACATTCACATTTGAGTATCTTCATAATTATAATCTATGGTGATTCTTCTTTACACAATCTTTACAATATGAGTCTTTCTTATCTCTACTATAGTGATCACTATTAAACTCTGAAATTTTTTTAGTTTCTTTACATTTAAGACATTCTTTCTCTTCCAAAGTTAATCTTTTCTATTTTATCATACAGCTCTTTATGATACTTCCTATAACAATCTTTACAATTATAAATAATTCCATCTTTTCTACTTTTATCTTTATAAAAAGCTTCAAAACCTTTTATTTCTTTGCACATTGAACATTTCTTTTGAGCCTCCATTTATATAGAAAAAATCTTTGACTTTCTCAATTCATATTCATAAAACTTTCCGGTTATTTCTTCATTATTTAAATCTTTTATACTATAAGTTACAGGATCTGTGTTATTAATTTGATAAATCACAAAGATTTCTCTTGACCAATTGTTCTTATATTTGTTCGAAAAATGTTTGTTTTTTACTAACAATTCTTACATGATCATTGACTTTTAAATTTAGTTTTTCGTGTGAATTTCTGGTGGAACATACTTAAAAACCGACTCTAATAACTCTTTTTCTGCATCTTTATCTACGTCTTTAGGCTTCATTTTGATTGTGCTATGAACAGTATCGTTATATTTCTTTACGATTTTTTGAAGAATATCGATCCATTTAAAGTTTTTATTAATCTCAAAAATTACTTTCATTCTCTCATTTTGAGTTCTGTTATATCTCTCTAACAATACTTGATTTCTCTTTCGTTTTCAGTATGATAAATCTTAATGTTGTATTTTCTCAAAACATCGTTAAATTCTTTATTTTTAAACTCTAAACCCTTATCTGTATGAAGTAAGTTTGGAGGTTTGTGATTGATCCTTATGGCATCTTTTACTATATCTTCGAAAAGCTTTTGAAATATCCTTGCCGTTTTTTTCTTTTGATAGCTCTTGACCAAGCATATTTTGAGAAAGTATCAATAACATTTAACATATACTTAAATCCATCATTTTGATTCTGAATAGTTAGACATTATAACTAAATCTGCTGCCCATAAATCGTCAATTCCTAATGTTATAATTTTTCTCTTTTTAAACTTTTTTCGTACTGGTGCAATGAATTTCTCGAGCTTCAATCTCTATCTCATCTTTAGTCTTCAATTCTTGCTTAACAGGTTTTGGATTTGGAGATTCTTTATAAAAACTTACTCTTGTTTGTCTTACATTTTGAACATTTTGCAGCAATTCTATACAATCCATTTTGAGTTTGAACGATTTTTGAATATATATTTTTTCGTTTTTCTTTTTACACTTGTGACAGTTGAATTAAATCATCTTCCATTTACATATCAAAGTTTCCAAGTTTATTTAATTCGTCTAATATATCAGATTTTTGCTTCATTTTTATAGCCATTACGGTACTGTATCGATCTTATTTTCTAGGACAATTCTCTTATCATCTTTAGCGTTCAGTTGCCAGCTTGTTTATGGTAACAGTGTACAACTCATGTTTATAACTTTTGATGACTGTCATCTCCCTAAATTCTTCTTTATCTTCGAACAAACATCTCTTCAAGTTTTCGATATTTATTGTTTTATTTACAAACGCTTCTCTTAATTCCTTTACACCTAACTGGATTTTTGTCTAGATATTTGTACGAGTACATCTTTGATCTTAAACCACAAAATTCTTCTAATATCTCGCCGTTCAATTCGTCTTTGAATTTCCCCTATTACCTTCTTATTTTTAGTAGTGAAACATTCATGATCTTTTGGATAATCACTTGTATCAAAATCAGTCATCTATATTTTCTTTAATAATTTTTTAAAAGGATCTCGTTTCAATTCTAGAAAATAACTGTCTGTATCCATGTAACACAGATTCAAATCTGGATCAAACTTCTTTAATTTGTTGTTAATAAAACTCGTACATTAGCAATTTTGAGAGGTCGAGAAACTGAAAATCCTAATGTAAATCGGTTTGTTAAATTTAACCTTTTGTTTGTACATGTGACTCGCTATACAGTTGTCGTCAAAGATGTTAAAGCATTTGAAATTTGTTTTCTTAGCTTGTTTCATTGAAAATTCTTCATTTCCAAGCTTAATATCACATCTGTTTTCTCACATTTTCCATAGATTTTCCAAAACACGGAGTTGTTCATCAGCTTATAAAAGTCCTTTTCAAAGTCGCTTGTAGCTTTGGTTCTCATGTTTGTGTTAAAAATCAATGTATTCTTTCATAAAAGGCTTCTGATCGAATGCAATAACTCTATTCACATGTTTCAAAATCATACCTTGTTCCAAATAGAACTTCAAATTTCTCGAATGAACAAACGTAATTCAGTTTTTATCCAGTAGAGTTGTGCAAAGGTTTGTTTTTTAAAATGTTATGGAGCAAGAGGTAAAATCCTTGTGATGTTCGTGTAAATTCGTTGGATATCCAAGATCAACTTCGAGAATATAGCCATAATCTTCGTCGCCAGTGAGTTCCAAAAATTGTTTCTTTTCCATTCTTCAGTTGTGTAAGTTTTTGGATCCATCCACTTGATATCACTAAACGGCAGTTTTTGCATTAGGCCATACCCATAAAGGTTATTAGCATCAACGTATAACAAATAGTTTTCGGGCTTTGTCTTATCAAAATCTTTTAAATATTTGTTATTTGCTTTCACATATCGTTTAATACACTGAGAAAATGCCTCCGCGAATACCTTTTTCAATCATCAAATACATATTATAATCGTTAATTAGCTGAAGCTCAATTTTCGTTAATTTTAAACATTGGCGTCCCATGCGAGACTGGGAGCTGTTAGATAGTGTGCCGGATCGAGTTTATAGCAATTCAAACAAATATTTCTGAAATTTTCGAATATATCAGCAAGCAATAAAACATCTTGAATGTTGTACAAATCAGAGTAATTTCCTAGATTTTTCTCTTTTAATTTGTTCCAAACATTTAAGTAGTGTTGAAAAATCTTTCTCAGATATGCTCTCGTCTGTCAAAAGTGAATAGAAATCTTGAATTCTCAATTCTTCTGTGTAATCAAGTTTTTTCAATACTATCGATAAATTCGTAAGGAAATATTCCTTTTCCAGATAGAATTTTAAAAATCTCGTCGTCGTCATTTGGCTTGTCTTTCTATTATCTCATTCAGTCCATCTTGTATAAAATGATTTGTATGTTTGAAGTCTTCTTTCTTTAAATTTTTCGCTAACTTTTCTATAGACGAGGCCATGAATCTGAACGTGTCTACAAACGAAAACTATGATGAATTTTTCTTGGCTTATCACCTTCGAATTCATAGCCATATCCAGAATTTACAGAATAATTATATATATTTTTTCATCGGTGTTTGCAATCAAATCAACATTTCCATATTGTTTAGCCAATTCTTTTATGTACAAATGCGATATCGTAATTAGACATATTGTGACAGAAAACGGGAATATTCTGAGGAAATTTCAAAATTCAGATTACAAATTCTATGAGCTGCACCTCGAAATTTTCCAGTCAAATGACAGTGATCTCTGCATTTTTTGAATGCATCATAAGCAGAACTCCAATTATCTGGTAAAAACCCTAAAGTTTTTTCAGTGTCTTGATACGATATTTCTTCACAAATGTGGCAAAGATTTGAATTTTGATACGAAATTTCTTCTTCGTCAGTCAATTTCATGGGCTTCATGTTCTTTGAATTATATTTTTTAGCTATGTACTTCGATAATTTATTGAGCTCTTCAAACAATTTTGTAGGAACGTTCGGCAACTCTTCTTCATTTTTTGCTCGATAACATATCGGCTTGTACATACGATTGGTCACATTAGACACTAAATATAGAGTAAATCCATAAGGAATGTGTTTCTGAACCTTGGTTGTAGTCGATCTTTGTGGATTGTTTTTGCATGTGGGAATCTTCTCTAATATGCTTTCAAAATACCATATAAATAACGTACGGATGGCTAAACTTCTTTTGATAATTAGTAAATTTAGTTGTTTGACCTGGAAATGGCATAATAGGTTTGCATACTTCATGTTTGCTTGCAAATTTCTAAATGATCTGCTAAATCTCCAGATTTGTAGAAATGGCTTAAACATCTTCTACATAGCAATTTTTTATGTTCGTGTTTAGATAACTGAGAACTCACTAATCTATTTAAATCAGTTATCAAAACAAAATGGGATTTGTCTTCTTGTTTTACATACAGTAGATCAATATTTAATTCTGCATCATATTTTTCAGAAATTTGTAACGGAACAACCTTAATACTTTCATCAAAACTGTAGACATTGATAGACATTTTTGGATATTTGTACTTAGAATTGTAACTTCGTTTCTCAAATAATTGTATATCTTTTAAGGGACATTGGATACTCGAAACCTGAAAATATCTCGTCATTTACAAATTTTATCATATTGTTTTGATCTTTCGCAGTCTCTTTCGGGTTTTTCAATAGCACATCGGATAGAATAAATAAAGCAATAATCATCTTTATTTTTGATATTTATACAAGCTTTTTTATCTTTGATTTTCTTTGGCAAATCGATATTATGATCCTGCGTTCATCATTTCGTGTTTGTTAAGGCTCAAACTAGTTGTTTGCAGCTTTTAAATGTCCATATCCAGAACCCTTATATGGATGATTTGTCTGTTCTCGATGTGTTAAATTTATTAAAATTGCTTAGTAATAAAGTCGTTTACGTCAAATATTTCGTCCTGATTTTATAGTAAAAGTACATTGGACACGTTTGTGTTTCACCGTTCACTAAAGTTCGTTCGTATTCGCATTCTAAAGATAAATAACCTCTTCATATTTTTAACGGTTTCTTGAAATTTTTCTATTAAAAAACTTTTAAATCACTGCCTCATAATTGATAGATATTTGTAAATTGACATGAACTTAATCGTTTAAATTCGTTTAAAATGTATTGCTTGAAAAGACCGTGTATTGAGGATAAAACTTCTACATCAATGATATTTTTAGGTTTTTCGTTAAGAGTTTTGTCAATTTCTCTTCGATCATTTCAGCAGACTTAGTTTTATCGTTTGTTTCTAAGGACAATTTTTCAGCGATTGATTGAAATTTTTTCATCATTAAATAGATTGAGATCTTTTTTATCTTCCTTAAAGCTTTTCTTTAATTCACGCAAATTTTTCTATATTGTATCATCTTTTCGTGACCATTGATTTGATTCTCTTATAGCCCAAGTCCTCAAATAATTTAGTTCTTTTTCATAAATATCTTTATTTTTCAGATGATTCTTTGAATTATAATGCCTGGTGTAATGATGTTCAAAAACATCTTTTTTGCAGTATGGGCACTCTATCTTTTTCCGCTCCATATTTAAAGAGCAAAAAATTTGTAAACTAAAATTTTGAGAAGTGGTGATTTTTGACACAAATCAGCACAATTTCTGGTCAAATGTTTTCAGATTGTTCTATTTATTGTAGAAAAATCTTTTAACTAAATTTAGTTAAAAGATTTTTTCTATAATAAATGGCGGCGCTGTTACAAGAGTTGAATAAGGTTGGTGAACTAAGATTCAAAGAATATAAGAAATTAGTGGAATTGGAAGAAAAAAAGAGATATAGAATCTTGAATTTGGAGAAAATGAAAGATAAATTCGGGTTTACAATAATTGCCGAGTTGGAAGATTGTAAAGTACACTTGAGCCGAACAGATTTTTGACTGTTTTGGATGAAAAAAAGATTAAAGAATTAAACAAAAATGAAAAATTACACTTGATTGTTACTGTGGAAAGAAGACTATTAAAGATAAAGACTGTGTTACTATTCAATTTTGTAGAGTAGAAGATTTTTCGTTGTAGCAGACATTTCAAATAGATTGATTTGACAGCTCAAGAAAGTAGAAGCAAACAGCTATAGATTCGGTAATTTTTCATTCGTGAGTTACAGATTCGTTTTATTGTCCTTTAAACAGTATTTTTCATTGATTTACCGTCTGTCCCATTCGTGAGTTACTGTTTGATTTTTACAGATTCGTTTATTGTCCTTTAAACAGTATTTTCCCTTGATTTTCTGTCTGTCCCAAAAGTGCGCCAGAACCGCCATATTCATATCTACTTATATATATATGTATATGTATGTGTATGTATATATATATATATATATATACATTAAACTGTATAAATGCCAATAGCCTTATTTAATTGCAATAAACATTAAATCACAAAAAGTACTTGCTCCGCCGGGAGTCGAACCCGGATCTCTCACTTGCCGGGTGAATGTGCTACCATTACACCACAGAGCGCTTACTTTTTCCGATTAAATTATTTTGTATTTGGCCGTATCTGTCACATATGTGTTTTTTAAATAAGCAAACTAACATATGATCGGAAGACGAAACACCTGTCAAACTACTTTTATTTACATTAAACTGTATAAATGGCAATAGCCTTATTTAATTTCAATAAACATTGAATCACAAAAAGTACTTGCTCCGGCCGGGAGTCGAACCCGGATCTCTCACTTGCCGGTTGAATGTGCTACCATTACACCACAGAGCGCTTACTTTTTACGATTCAATTATTTGGTATTTGGCCATACCGGTCACGCACACACACACACACACACACACACACACACACACACACACACACACACACACACAGCACACACACACACACACACACAACACACACACACACACACACACACACACACACACACACACACACACACACACACACACACACACACACACACACACACACACACACACACACACACACACACACACACACACACACACACACACACACACACACACACACACACACACACACACACACACACATTAAATCAGAGTAAAATTAAAGTAAAAATGTTTTGCAGATTATAAGTTAGATTTAGATTGTCACGTGGGACTGAACTTGATTCGAATGTCACGATATAAAATTACTGGAAGGTGGAGAAAGCTGGCATAAAAAGGTAGATTTGTTTTCCTGGGCTGTAACACGAAAGTAAGGAGAAACGAAACAACATTTGCTGGGTTTGATTGATTCGTTTTTTTTACGTGATGAGCCAATTAGGTCAATGATTTTTTTCTCTTGGCTTTTACCATTAGAGAGCGCTCGCTGACTATAAAATAGAGTTTCTGATTCTGTGGAATTTCAAAACAATTAATTTTAAATAAAACCACCTACGTGCGGGTAACGAAAACGGGTGGTTTTTAGTCAGTAAGCGGGATTTATGTGTCCGACATTTCAGGCAGAACTTCTAGTACTGATGATAGTACAACAGTTTTTTCCCCATCCTAAGGTATCGACTAGCGGAAAAGTTTAGGTTACATGAAAATATGGTCATATTAACCTAAATTGTTTTCTTCATTGGATGTACGCGAAACCATCGATTATTTTAAATTACCATTATTATTAATTACGCTTGTCCTCAATGAAGTCGCACAACAGTATAACATATTAGTCACGATTTTTACTCGCACAAAAAGCAAAGTCACACCTTGTTCACTGTCAGAGCTGTGTATTAAGGATCGCAGATGATTTTACTATGTACATTCTCTTTTTCCTTCTTCTCGCTCTTTTTTTCCTTAAAGGTCTGCCTTAAATCGACACATCAAAAGAAATAAACGATCCAAATTGTCTTATAAGTGTAGATCAATATATCTTGTTATTAGAGTACACAATTTGTGCGATTAATATTCATTCGTCATTGGCTGATTAAGTTCGACATTCTTCTAGACGAGTAGCGCAAGTTATGCAAATTCACCTCATAGAAAGGATTTCGGCTTCTATGGAATGGATGTGCGGCTGTGCGCATGCGCCCCACTCAACGTGGAGGGGGGATCAGCTGTTTGTTTATAGCAACAGTTTCCCTTCTCCTAACCTCAAACAGTCGCCACCACAATTGCCGTGCACTCGGTGTCCGAGCGTCGTCTGCGCTGTTAGGTCACGTGATTCTATCGCTGCTTCGGTAATATCGTGTTCATGACATGTTATTTTGTTAATTTTATGGTAACAGACTGATGAAGTGGGTCATCCATAAAGTGGTTTTCAAATAGAATCAAAGGACACAAACCAATGGATAACACATTTTTCAGACAGAGGAGGATGCTGGTCCCGAAAAGGTAATTATTTATTTATAAGGTGTTGGTTCTTATAATTGTTGTTATCTGCATAGAAGACGAATGCACTTATGTACAGCTAAAATTAAAAAATGGTAACATAATGAATATATGCAGTATGAAAACAAAATTTATCTAGCTTATCGACGACAACACGACTTTATGTTACATAAATTAATAGTTCTTTTTGTATGTGTACAACTTTTATATTACTTATCAGAAATTAATATTTATTATGCTTTTATAAAAAAATAAAATTAAGTTTTCCAAATAATCTCCCAGAAACTACTATTAATATATTAAATAAGACTATATTAGACTATATGAAAAATATCAGTACGTACAGTAACATTTTTAAATGTGTGTCTTCTAAAAGGAAAATCCAATGCGTATTAGACAATAATTGTGTATGAAATATCAAAAGTATTTCTTAGCTAATATGATTTTTTATATCATCAAATACATCAACATTGTAAACAACATTAAATGGAGTGTCTGGTCTTATAACCAATCGTGCTACAAAAACATGTACAAAACCTGATGCCACATTATTATGTTAAGGCAACTGGATTCACTGTTTAGTACTTGTATTATTTTCTATTATTTTTCATCTGAATATAAATAATATGATCATGTTTTTATTAGAATTCTATTTTAAACAAAATACAGACTAGCACACAGTGGTTATCAGTGCCAATCACTCAATCCACTTGATGGACTGGAAAGAAATTAATTTCTGTCTATATGTCGGCACGATATCACGAGAACCTCTATATAGATTTGACATTTTGCACGAAGCTTCATATGGTGCATGTTACTCCATAGGGTTTGGCTAAGCTTTAGCGAAGTCGACAACTTAGGGTAGTATCACGAGAATAAAATTTAGCTTTAAAATCTTAATTTTGTATCTTTTACTTTGTCTGATTTCCGCTGCATGTTTCTAGAACCAATTGCGCTATGGACTAGGACAATGCCTTTTAAAGCGGCAATTCTAACGTAACTTGTACCTTATTTTATTTATTATGTTACACATATTTTCGAATTCAAGTCTTGTATTATTAGCGAATTGTGGACTTCGACTGGGACTAAGTTAGTTTTACACGTATAGACACAAATTAAGATCGGTCGCATATCCACCCTATTAGTTAAGTAGTGCATTTCTCCAGATACATATTTGTTCTTTGTAAAACTATCCTAAATCGATTGGTATATATAGGATTGTAAACATCGTGATAAGAAAAATCATACAAAACAACGTATAATACACTGAAAATTGTTCAGTGTTGCTTAGTCTACGAGTTGAAATGTTACTGAATAAATCCTTGATGAAAGCGGCAAGTGCCAGGTTGTGTCCAAATTTAAGCGCTCGTGAGTATGGGGGTGAGTGACTACCTGGCCCTTCAACCGCAATTCCTATTTATTAATACTATATGCTTCTATTAAAAAAATTACGGAATGATATGTAAAAGCCTTGAAATGTTTATCTTATAGAAGGCGATTATTTCATAACTGTTTTACGTGTAGTCCGAGTAGAGATTAGAGAAAATGTGAGTACCGTAATAGATTTTAAAATTTTCTTAAATTGGACTCGTGTTAAAATATTTTATATGGTAAAATTAATATACATATATATAATTTTTTCCGAAAACGCATTTATGTATTAACGTATTAACAGTGTGTACATTTCATATTTCATTCATTAAAGTTGAACGTAAACATATATTTTTGTACATGTACTAATCATTAATCTTTTCGTGGGGTGTGAGGAAGTCAAGAACATCTTTTAAGATAAGGACATATAAGGGCATAAGATATTGAATGAGAACAAACAGTTTCGACGATCATTAAAAATACGGCACGACTTTGCCAACTTTTCATGAAAGTAAAATAGTTTATTAGGTGGTGATTGAGAGCCAAATGGATGAATAGGCAAACTTGGGTATGATTTTTCATCAGGATTAAAAGATATACAATATTGCCATGTTTATTTTTTAAAAGCAATATAGGTTGTAAGGGAAGTGCTTGAATCCCCTTTGGATAGTATTTTTAATATGCGGAAAGAGTAGTGGGTCATAGGTTACTAATTCGATGATTAATTTTTTAAGGTAAACGCTAAAATAATTAAGCCTTTTCTAAATTCCCACCGAATTAATTAAAAAGCATAAGTCAGGGGCATTTGTGTGCTTATTTTACAGCACATCTAGAGTTTCCAGACTGCTCTCCCTGGTATACAGTCTTTGTGTTGCGCCAGTTGATTTATATGATGGCCTACATCGGGCTAAACGTGGCGTTTCCAATGTGGAAATATAAATCGATTATCCGGTTTAATTAAAACGGGGACATGATGTTTACGAACTATTGATATTTCACGTGGCACTTTTTTTTTTTTTCGGGAATGTTATTAGCTACTGATTTTTTACACTGCCAGCCGTGTACCGTAACAATAACCGTCGACCGTGACCGAACCTTTCGTCGTAATTTTGCGATTCCACCTCGTGCGTTCCAACGCCCGAGTCCAAGATAAGTTTGCGCTTCTAAAGCGTGCCTACGGATCGCGTTGAGGTTGGAGCTTTTTGTACCCTTTGACTTTATGACTTAGGATTATGATCTTTTTAATCTCGCCAGGACAGTTCAAACCTGTTAAAGATTTTTAATTTTTACATATGTTTTAAAAACATGATTTACTGTTTGCCTTCCAGTTAAAACTTGGTATAGGATGTCCTACCATTTCCTAGGATAGAGGCTGCAAGAAAGTTCAAATATTGAATTAATACACAGTCCATAATAATATTAATTCTCCTCCCCTATGCTAAAAAAACTGTTGCTATTTTCAGACATTGTGACTATGTGCAATCTAGCGAAACAACGATAAGAAAACAACTAGTTATAAAATATATTATACAAGAAAAAAGAAAACTTAAATATACTGACGTAGAACTCTGACAAATTCAATAAAATAACGCCACATTTTATATTAATCAGATTTGTGATCATTCCGTAGAAGATTTCAAACCAAGGACAATAAGTTGCTGACCACAAAATTTTTACATTCAGTTAATCATGTAGAGAAGTATCTCTAGAAGATTCAAATGGGTTGCCATCTTTAAACAGAAAATTAGATTATGGTAGCGCTACCTACACGTCATTGAACAGAACTAATTTTAACCCGAATAAAAATTTTCTCCACACTCAAGTTCCAATGGATATAAATGTCTATTCTCTTTACAAAACTAAAGGTTGAAGTGTAGGTAGTTTTGATATAGTATGAATTACATTATTATAAAGTATTATGATTCAGAACTAAGTTTTAAGTATAAATATTTCCACATTGCAAACTTTCCTAATATACACCCCTTAAGGTTTACGATAAAGATTTAATTGTTATGCTTTTGCAATGTTTATATATTCATTTTGAATTTTATTTATTTTATATACAAACACACTTTTGTAAATCAGGCAGGTCTAAATAACAATTTAAATCTATATTTTCAACATTAATGTAATGAACAAAGAACACGATTCTAGCAACGTTTCTCATGGTTTTTCAGATCATTCAAAAAAAAAAAAAAAATGGAATTGTGAAATAAACAATATAAGTTTGGGCTATTCTCTGGTTTTTAAACTTACACCCTTTATCACCCCAGTATCATTTAAATATTCTATGTAGCAAAATCGAAAATACACTGCACTTTTTATCATCGCATTTCTTCGAAATACAAACTTTGGTTTTTGTAATACGCTCATTTACATAGATTTGTATGAATTGAAAGGTCCAGAAACCAATTGCATCTTGATTTTGAAATCAAGGTTTTTGTTAAACAAACAAACATAATTGTAAATGTATAAATTCTTCATATTTGCTTCTTCGCACAAAAGCAAAATCAAAGTAAAACAGTGAGTTTATGTTTTCTAGTTTATTTATTTTTACAATGCGATCAGCTGATATCATGCCAGTGTTGTCAGATTTGTGTGTTTTTAATCTTCGTCTCC
>NW_025784777.1:0-19264 GCF_021130785.1 Homalodisca vitripennis
TAATGAATATAAGTACTTCTTTTGAACTGACCTGTTATGGAAATTATCAAGGACTTAAAAAAAAATAAAACATGATACCGTGAGTGTGGACATAATTTTTTCCAATTTAGAAATCACTTAATTTTCGGAAATAAATTAAAATAACAAGATTTTTGCCATTCATACAGCCTAAGCGAAATCACTAATTTGACTAAGCCAATTTAAAAAGTGTTCTAATGGACTTTGTTTCTTTTAAATTTTTCCTATGTAATTTTTATAGGTCACATTTGCCCAATTTAGACCACCCTTTGGTCGAAGAGAAAAGGGTTACCAATGTTTTGTATTAGCTCTATACCGTAAATTTTTTCTATTTAACATGGAAAAAATTACATAAAAGTTTCCTTAAATCAAATTAACTTTATATCAGTAAGCTATCGCAATTTGACTCTAATAATACTTTTTATATTTTTGAAAAAAACAAAAAGATAAAAAATGTTTCACTTTTTACCACGGTAAACAAATGAAGAAGTTAAGAATTATTCAAGACTTTTGTAACTTTCGAAGCATTTAATTTTAAATAATATTGGACTGGTTTGTATATATATTACTCCCTTGGTCGCTGGGGGCTACGCCCCCAGGCCCCAAAGTAAACGCTTGCAAATTCGGGGATAAGCGGAATTCGGGACTGGTTAAGTCCGGACTTAAGTAAATGACAAGGGATTTAAAAATTGACCTTTTCTAGATTTTTTTCCGATTCGTAAAAAACTTTTGACTTTGAGGGCATTTTGGCGGTTAAACCGTTAGAGATCGACAAAAAGTGACTGGACCTTTTTTTCTTGGAAATTTAAATTTTTTCTTTCGATTGTGCCCCAGGATTGACTACCCTTTGGTTTAGCCAAAATAGCCGGGAGAAAAGTCTGCACGGCGCTATTTGAATTTTTAGTATAAAAATAATAAAAACCGACCCAAGGCAGTTTTTTAAGCGAACAGGGGGTTTAATATCCAGGGGACTATCAGTCAAGGCGGAAATTCCCTGGGTGGGTGATTAATTAAGGAGGTTAAGACAAGAGGGGTTTTTAATTTGTCAGGATATTGTCTGGTAATATAACAAATTCCCAGGGGGGTTAAGTTACCGGGGGTAAGTCTCCAGGGGGTTATCTGGTCATACAGGATCTTCCCCGGGGGGGGGTTAAGAGATTTGGTGACTGGTAAATTCGGACATAGGTCATGGCAGGAAACCCGGGGGGGGGGTTTAATTTCCAGGGGGGTTAAACAAATCAGGGGGTTGAAGTACAGGAGGTTATGGTCATTCCAGGAAATCCCCGGGGGGGGGTTAATATTCCGGGGGTTAATGACAACTTGGGCCTTTTTTAGAGGGTTATTGTGTCTGTGAACATAATAAATATTCCTCGTCCCTATCTACTATTGACCTTAGTAACGCTAGCAAACTCCCGAAGTCACTGAACCTTTTTGTAGAATCACTGATTTCCTAATCCGTTTAAAATTTGTTTTGAGTTACGACCAACGTTAGCCGTATCAAGCCCGGAATGTAAATTTTAGGCGAAAAGTCCAATATTTTCCTTAATGCGTTTTGCGGTCAAACTAAGGGAAATATAGAAAAAAAGTCACGGGAAAACCTTTTTTTGGCATTTTTTCCTAAATAAAACGTTGTCTTATTTACCTCCGACCAATGGTTTCGCCCTATCGACCCAAAAACAAAATTTCCGTAAAAAGTTTACAACAAAATTGTACATAATCAGTTTTTCGGCCAAACCAAATCGAGATGGGCAACAGATTACGGACCTTTTCTGTAATGCGCAATTTGTAATTTGATGGGCAATCAGATTTGGCTACGACCAACGGTTCGGCCGCTATCGGGCTTGAAACATTTTTTTTTATCGAAAAGATCTCTGGATTTCAAATGTTCGAGCGTTTTGCGCTTAACCATGGAAGATAGAGCAAAAATCATTAGACCTTTTTTGTAGTTCACTTATTCCTACCATGAATTTTCCGTCAGTCCCTAGCTCCAACGGTTCGCCCGCTATCGGGCTTACAAAAAAAGCCTGCAGGGGTTTTAAGAATGCGCGATTTTTTTGGGAATTTTTTTGAGGGGTTGAAAATAAAAATTCTCACTTTTCGGGATTTTTCTGGTGGGTTCAGTGGAAAGCTATCTGTGTACCAAATTTCAAGTCTCTAAATCACTGGAATAGGTTAAATTAGTTTCGTGAGTGGTCATTTGTTCAATGCGGTTTTATTATATTAACTCGCCTTCGGCTCTGGGGGTACGCCCCCACCCCAAGTAGGGTGTTAGAATTTCGAGGTAAGCGTATTCGGGAAAATTTAAGTCCGAGCATTTTTTAATAAGGTTCATTCAAATGTAGGTCAACAATTATTGTGCGTTGTTAGGAATGATATATTTAATTCTTACGAGCTTGTCAGCTTATTTAGGAATGTTTCAAATTATTCTATTTGGCCGTTGGTAAAAATCCGTCTTTATTTAGTAACCTCTATTTGGTTCAAACGTTAAGAGGCAAAATAAAATAATATTATAAAAATTTAGAAGTAACTTAATCTTGAGAAAGCGGAAAAAAAAGGATGGTTTATAATGTTCTCCCCAAGTACAAAATATGGCCAATTAAATAAAACATTAGGCCGTTAAATAAAGAAATTAGTGAATAGCAATTGGAGGCAAAACTTTTGTTTTTGATCCGTGGTTCACCAATGCTTCTTACATTAGTATGTATATCTGATCTCAATGCGAAGAGGCCGGAAAATACTTTAAAAGATGTAGAGAAATAGGTGATTAAAGTTGATACCCTTATGGAACAATTTTCGTTTTTAATTAGAAATATTTATTGGTTTATCATGTGTACTTATTAGTTTTTAAAAGTTGTTGTACTTGTGATTGCGTGTTAGTTCACAATGGTTTCAATTTTTGCGGGGGTTTTTTTTTTAGTCTCATTGTTTTGTTGTCTCCATTGTTATTACCAATTAACTAATTTGTTCTAGCACATTTTGCAAGTTGGAGATTAAACTGGGTTACTTAGTCAAATTAGTTCAAGTACTTTAGTTGATTAAAATTGTTGTTTGCCCGTTGTTTTCAAGCTTGAAATGCAAGCTACGTACCGTCTCGCCACGGGAGGCGGAACACAGGCCATTATTATTAACAGAATTACAGCTAGCGTTGGTTAATGATGTTTCTCATATGTGTGAAAATTTGCTATTTAGTTGTGTATATACTGGTCAAATGAGTTTGGTAATAACTTATTATTGTTGTAATGTTGTTTGCCCGTTACTTTGTCAATGCTTTAAATGCATGCATACATTTTCCAGTCTCGCCACGGGGGGCCGGCAAACACAGAGACCATTATTATTAACGAATTACAGTAGCGTTGGTTAATGATGTTCTCTCATTCGTGTGAAAATTTGCCTATTTAGTTGTGTAATACTTGTCCCAAAAAGAGTTGGTAATAACTTATTATTGTTGATAATGTTGTTTCCCGTTAGTTTGTCAAGCTTTAAATGCATGCATGAGATATCCATCTCGCCACGGGGGGGGCGGCAAACACAGAGACCATATTTATTAACAGAATTACAGCTTCGTTGGTTAAGATTTCTCTCTATCGTGTGGAAAATTTGCATATTTAGTTGTGTATATCATGTGTCAAATGAGTTGGTAATAACTTATTATTAAGATAATGTTGTTTGCCCGTTAGTTTGCAATGTTTTAAAAATCATGCATGACAATTCCAGCTCCCACGGGGAGGCCGGAAACGTAGAGACCATATATTTACAGTAAATTATTTACACAACAGGATTTTGTTTTGGGGCCCTCTTGCCTATCCTTATCAATTCAGAAGGGGAGTTTTTATATTTACATTTACGGAAAACTTATTTACACGACGAGGAGTTTTTTTTGGCGGCCCTCTAGCCACTGCCTTATCAATCCGAAAGGGGACTTTTATATTTTTCATATTTCGGAAAACCTATTTCATCGACAGGAGTTTTGTTTTGGCAGGCCCTCTAGCCTACGCCTTATCAATCAAACAGGGATTTTTATATATTTTACATGTTTACGGAAAACTTATTTACACCGACAGGATTTTGTTTTGGCAGGCCCTCTAGCTACTGCCAGTCCAAATCACGAGGGGGGATTTTGTTTTCGGCAGGCCCCCTAGCCTACTCCTAGTCAATCACGACGGGGAGTTTTTTTAGGCAGGCCCCCGCCTACTGCTGTCAATAACGACGGGGGTTTTGTTTGGGCAGGTCCCTAGCACGCCAGTGTCAAATCAGGTTTACTAAAGAAGTTCGCTGTACACGATGTCTTCGGTAGGCGACTTCATGCATACCCTATCTGGAGGGAAACAAGGACCACGATGTCTTTGGGCGTCGAACTCTACTTAACAGGACTACAATGGCCGTGGGTAAAACAGTGTGCAAGATCGCCCTCCGACAAGATCGATTGTCTGCCTTGTTTTGACCGGTCATCGATATCCACATCAGAGGAAAACACGTCGACGTACAAGTAACGGCGAACCTTCGACGATCGCGAAACCTAAAAACATTATTCTAGGAAGCCGATAGGTTGCGCTCGTGAGGGGGTCTGACGGTGCCAACCGGTTGGTTATAGCCGACAATGACCTTAGTGCCGTTAACGATCCGTCGGCGATGTTAAGATTCCTCATGATTAACACATGAACCGATCTTAATCGCCATAATGATCTGGAATACCTTGCCTGTAGCTGGTTTAGCAGAGGAACTTCGACGCCAAGATGATCATCGTTTCATGTCCACAAGTCGGCGCTTCTCAACTCTGAAGGCGGCCCTCAACGGATCTAGGAGATGTCTTGATTTCTTGGAACATTCACATTCTGGTAGGAGGATCGCGGACGAGCACACTGATCGGGATGCGGGGACTTCAACAGGAAGACTTTGGAGATTAGGGCTTTAGAGAATAACGTAATTTATCCGGCAGAGGAATAAAGAGCGCCACTCTCTTTGCCCTCCCCGAAAGTTGTGGACGGAACGGCCGTTGCCTACTGGAGAAGGAAGTCGGAGTTGTCAACGGAACTGCTCGTCCTGTGTGGTTGGTCAGAGAGAAGATGCGGAACAGTCGCCCAACGCAGGCCCGAAGAGAAACCACGCACGGCAGCTGCCGTCCCCTGCTTTTACAACAACGGTGCGATTCCGAAAGTCCCCAGAGACAGAAAGATTTTCCTCCAAGGCTCATCGCGGTTCATGAGATTCAAGTGGCGGGTGAGGATTCGAAGATGTAGCGTGGGCCATTGGGGCTTCGTCAAAGACGAGGCTGTGCGGCTTGATCTGTTCCGCGCGCTGGGATCGTTGGTTAGTTCCACACGCCAGTTCCGTCGCCGAGTCGAGGGAAAACCGAAACATGCTATGGGCTGTTGAGCCACCCGGCTATTCCCGGCAGCAATGCCCGAACTGGCGACGGCTAGTGCAACCTGCCGCCACTACCAGTGTGCCGTATGACCGAAGGAGGGATTTTTTTTCCATATCCCCCGGGACCGTCAGGAAGTGACCCTAGAAGTTCGGCGGTCACCGGGGTTGTCGAGAAGGGGAAAGAAGTGTTGTAGAACGCGCTCTGATCTTGGGAGCTTTGGTTCCCAATCCTCGACAATGGCCCCTGTTGGTTCTCGCCATAGTCCCAAAGCTCCCTTCCCCAGTTCATCGTGTCATCCTGACATCGGGGAGACCAATTCCACCAAAGAAATCCCTTCGACGTAGACTTCGATCGATTTCAATTAAAGACAGTTTGTATGCTTTTTTGGGTCAAGCGGGTTTCTTTAAGTGGTCCCTGCATAGTGTGTCGCGGAACGGTCCCCAGAAGAGCTGCGGGAGCACCCATTTGCGAGGGCCAAAGATGAACGAGCCTTGTTGCTACCATAAACCAGAGGCTTCGCGCAGTGCTTCGCGGTGCTCTCTTCATCCTCCACCAAGCCGAGTGACGACGACCTCCGAAACGTGCGGCATCCAGGACCACCTCGTGACAGGAGGTCAGAGTAGCCCGGCAAGGGGGACATAGGAGCATCCGCAGGTAGTACACTCACCACGATTGGGGCGGGACCCAAAAAAAGTCTGTACCTTTCTCCACGTGGCGACAGTGAAAAGTGTTTTCCATCTGTATGTGTGTATATTTCCGGTTAGGTCGTTTCACGTGTAAAATGAATTTTCAAAAAAAGCTTGATATTCAATTGTCGAAGAGTTGTCAAAAGGCCTGTTTAAAGTAAGTAATAACTTGGAACTTGATTATATTTGCGTCTGTCAGATCACCGGGACGAAAATACACATGCGCTTTCCTCAAGATGAACAGGTAGACACTCGACCGACGGTTCTGATTTAGAGACTAAAGTCCAAGAGACGCCAGCAAGGTCGCTTGCCCAACCATTCTTTTGTCAATATTTTTTACCTTCATCTTGTTGCCACAAAGGTGTAACTGTGACATTTTGAAGGGTTCCACCCTTCATCAGGTATTTAAATAAGTACTTTTTGACACGACGAGTGACGCAAGTTCCAAGTTAATGTTGCTTCGTACTTCAGCAATTTGGCGTTTACGGAACGACCCATCCATCGTGAACAGTAACAACCTTTGGAGACGTAATTTGATCAGTATTACCATAGTCCCTCTGTCTTAAAAACCTTTCGTTAGTGAGTGGTCTGGCCGAAGGCTTAGGATAAAATTTGTTACATGACCCTTCCACGTCCCAGCACAGGAAGTCGGTGCGATGATCTGTGCCACAAGGACCGTGGACATGTGCTGCAACAAACTCCATCTTCCCCGGCTTCTTCTTTGAGGGGAATCCCCGGATTACGAGTCGATTTGTCTGCTTGGATGGACCGTCTCCGTCAATCTTAAACCCCTTTGGGGGGCGTGAGGAAGGCCCTCATTTGATTTCGATGACTAACGATATGCTCGTGCAGCCGAACATCGCTCCGCTGCAGATCTCGGAAAAGCTTAAAGTTTAATCTGGAACACCCGGAGGCCGTGCTAGGGTCACGGTCCACTGCCGTGGGGACACGCTCTCTTGTTCTTTCCCAATACGCTATCCTAAACGTAAGAAAGTACGTTGGTGAACCCAGACGTGTACGAACCATCGCGTTTTCGTAGTGTTCTTCAGTACTGGGCCCCCCCATAAACGTACTTGGGGAGTAAATCTTTCCAGGCTGTGCCCCACCCTCGCCTTGGACTGTTTCACCCCCGACGATGTCATCTTTAACCTGCCTTCCTGCGGACCACGCGTTGGCGTTAAGAAGCTCGTTCGTTGCCTATCCGCATGGAATTTTGGGCTGAGGACTTAGTCTGTAAAATCTTATAAAACGTATCTCTCCTTTCAAACCCGCAAAAATCCGACCTGCCAAGCTTAGAAAGACGGCCAAGATACAAAACGAGGATTGGAGAGCAAAAGACAAGAGCATAAAGACTGGGAAAGCTTTTTTCCCGTTTTTCAGCATGCGATATACCAACCCAAATTGCCTTGGGTAGGCAGTGGGTACGAAAGGGTCCAACAAAGGACTGAAGGGTCAATTGTTGATGGCCTTCCAGCGCCCACCTTCCAACGTAATTTTTTGAGGTTCAACAAAGTGCTTCATGCTAAGCACGGCGTGCACTTCAACCCTCTTTGCCTGTCGCCGACCGGGCCATGAGTAGTGACTTGTTATCTGGAAATCCAAATGAGCGTTGACCGAGGGCTCACACTAAACCGCCGAAATTCAGGCAATAAGGGTTCTGTGAATCTAAATAATTTTTAAGTCGTCAACTATGGTGGCATCAAGGATCTCTCATGGCCAGTTCCTGCGTTCTTCTCCCTCGCTATTACAAGCGGCACCGGTTTTACAGTTGGACGTCACCGCCCTTAGTAACAAACTTTTGACCGGGGGGGTCCAAAAAATGTACCCTTGGTGATACATCCCCCTTCGATTTTGGAAGAAGGAAGGCCACTAGGATGCCGGTTCCCCAGATATTTCGAGGGCACAGAGTGCAAAGAGATCGTTGTAGGCCCGCGCTCTGTGAGGAAGCGCCGTTTAGATAGAATGGGCATTGAGAGGTGGTAATTTGGTCACTTGTACGCTCCCTCGCCACAAACCATTTTCTTCTCTCCTCTTCTTCCTCAAACAGAGGTGCTTGGCAAGACAGCAGATAAATAGTCATATTCCCCAAAAGGGAGGGTTTTCTTTAGTTTGAGGCGGTTTATATTAAAAAGTAATAGGGCCATTCCAATGAGCCATTGGTCCGTGGGCAACATGAGGCGAGCAAGAGAATTTGGCAATGACGAAATCACTAGCTAGGTTTAAACAAAAGGAACCCTGAACTCTTTCCCGACATGTTTCACGTTTTGTTTGTAGTACGCTGAACACTTCTCTGTTGAATTGGGATGCTGTTGCTGTAACGGGCGGGCAGCATCTCGTTGATCCAGGGTGTGTTCACTATAACGGCGTACAGATTCTGTTGACCTCAGGAGCTGTTGGCGTAACGAGGACAGCCTCCCTGTGGACTTCGGGGTGCGTTCAGATACCTAGGGCTGCGCAACACTTATTTGGGATTCTGCTCAAAGATTTTCTCTTGCCTCTTCACTTGCGTTCTCGTTTGTTTTGATATTTTGGGGCGTCCCCCGACGTACTTTCTTAGGTCTACCGAAAGGTTTTTTTTTATTACCTTTCTACACGAGAACAATTACTTTTACGGCTCTCTTCTTTCTTTAAGATTTTCAAAAACTTTTACTTTGTGGTCAGTAACGCCATTTACATTTTGTTTTTCCCCCCCAATGTTTCTGAAATAAATTGGGTTTGGGCGGGTTTACTACACTACGGTCGGCATACAAAATCTTAATCTGGTGACAGTAAACTGTCCACTGACCCGTCCAGAGCAGCATTTACAACAAAACGAGGCCCAGAGCTGAATTTTTTCACACTGGAAAGTCGGGCCAGGTTTTGTTGTCTCAGCCAAATGTAATTCTGTCCTCTTCACTGGATGGGGGGGAAAAAAGTACGTGTTCCTGGGAGCGCCAAAAAGCAACTGTAATGTTTCCAGTGAAGAGAAACCCATTTTTTTCAAAATCCTGGCCATCAAACATTGCAAAACATTGGCAAAGACATAACGCATCGCCCCATATTGCTCGAGAAAGGGGATATAGGGCATCTTGAACAGTGAATTTTCTGCAACGGCAAAGGACTGTTTGATGAGAAAATCGGTAGGAAGTTCATCTGCCACAAATCCCCGCTTCCACCCATACGATTCTCTCCGCAATGTTCTTTAAAAGAAGATCCCATGATGAGAATCGTATCGTGGCCGCATAGAAAATTCCAATTAAGATTTTCCAGGCAAGGGCACAAGCAGAAATCGCAGTGCAAGCGAGTTTTTGCCGTCGGAAATATTGCTCTTCCCTTGTGAAAAGACCCTTAGCAACACAACTAAAAGCATTTTTTCTCAGAATCAAGAATATGGGTTTAAAAAACGTAACAATTGTACAAACAAAGGGATAAAAGTTTGTATATCTATTGTAGTTTCTTGAAGACAAAGGAAGATTTCTCCAAGAGTTAGTAAAAAAAATATAATATTCAAGAGTGTTAGATAGGATAAGTGTTGTTCGTCCGTACAGACTCCCCAAGTTCTATCTTCTACCCACTGTTAACCAAAAAACTTCCTATTAGGGCTTTTGTTTTTAACAATGGGATAGGATAAAAAGTGACTTAAATTTTTGTAATAAAAAAATTTACTTTGAACGTTCTGCCCTAAGATATTACATTACCAATAACCACTAGTTCGGCCATATTACTTAATTACGGAAAATCTGATATAAAAATGGATTCAAGTTGTGAACATACACGGTATGAATTTACTCTTCCCTTTACTACCCGCTTTTGCAACACTTCATTTAAAAGAAAATTGCTGGAAAATATTTGGGTTATTAGAATCGCTAAAACACTATCCCACTTTAAAACTCGAAAAGAATACCAAATAAACAATATAATTATTGAAACGGTGTTTTGGACACGGCGTAAGGTACTTTGTTACGTACCGTACAGAGCTTCGCCAGGCTCTATTTACGACATGTAATCAATATTTACTTTGGGGGGGGGAGGGGCGATTTGTCGCTTAACCGATGGAGATAGAGAAAAAATTACTGAACCTTTTTTGTAGATCGCGCGATTTGCTAATTTGATGGGTCAATCAGATTTGAGCTACGACCACCGTTCGGCCCTATCGGGCTCGAAACATTATTTTTATCAAAAAAATCTCTGGAATGTCAAATATTCGAGGTTTTGTCGCTTAACCATGGAAGATAGAGCAAAAAGTCACGGCCCCTTTTTTTTTATTCCTTCATTCCCACGAATTTTCCGTCAGATCCGAGGCTAGCTCGAAACGGTTCGCCCCTTCGGGCTCCAAAAAATCCTGCAGGGGTGGGAAAAAAATGCGCGTTTTTTTGCGAATTTTTTTGAGGGATTTAAAATTAAAAATTCCCGTTTTCAGACTTTTTCCCTGTTTTATACGGCAAAAAGGTACCTGCGTGCCAAATTTCAAGTTTCAGCACTTCTTAAAATAGGTTAGAATTTGTTACATCCACAGTGAGTGAGTGGTTTCACATGCGGGTTATATATTAACTCGCCTTCCTCGCTGGGGCTACGCCCCCCGGCCCCCATGATGTACGCTTCAAAATTCGGGGAAAAGGAGATTTGGGTTTGGTAAAATTCGGACATGAGGTCATCCCGGAAATTCCCTGGGGGGGGTTTATTTACCAGGGGTAAGACTCAGGGGGTGATCTTGTCATACCAGGAACTTCCCAAGGAGGGGTTAAGAGATTTAGTGATTTGTAAAATTTGGACATGTGGTCATGCCAGGAAATTCCAAGGGGGGTATAAGTTACCGGGGGTTAACACATCAGGGGGTTTATGTACTCAGGAGGTTATCAGGTAATACTAGGAAACCCCGGGGGGGGGTAATGTTAAAAAGGAAATGACACACGTTGGCTTATTTTAGAGGCCCCCAAATAAGTGCCTTAAATTCGGGGATAAGAGGGATTTGGTGATAGGTAAAATTCGGACATAGTCATGCAGGAAATTCCCAGGGGGGGGGGTTAACGTTTCCCCCGGGGATAACATGTCAGGGGGGTATTTGGTTTACCAGGAAAACTTCCCAAAGGGGGGGGGTTAAGGATTGGTGATTGTAAAATTCGGACTGATCAGCCAGGATATTCCCAGGGGGGTAACGTTAGCGGGGGATAACATATCAGGGGGTTATTTGGTCATACCAGGAACTTCCCAAAGGGGGGGGGTTAAGATATTTGGTGATTGGCAAAATTCGGACATGGGTATGCCAGAAATTCCCGGGGGGTTTAAGTTACCGGGGGGTTAATTCAACTAGGTTTCCAAATTTCTGTATCCGTTTTCTCGAGAATCGTACGCTCGTATTGCTTCGCTAACGCTCAGCCAATTGAAGTGTAGTGGTTATAATATAATCAATAAGATATCGTAAGTACAGTTAAGTTTATGTGTTCGCGAAATTAGAAACAAGAAGAATTTGATGGTAACTAAAGTCAGAGATTATGTTTGTATTTCATAGTTTAATTTTCTCTGATTTACTCCAAACTTTTGAATTTGAGAGCGTTTTTACGGCTTTAACCGTTAGAGATACGACAAAATGTGAACTGACCTTTCTTGTATAAAATTGAAATTGAAGAAGGATCTGCTGTCGGATTTTTATCTACGACCTCTGGTTTCAGGCAGTAAAGAGCTTGGGAGAAAAGAGCAGTCTGCACTGGCCAGCTATGACGAATTAATTAGTGTAAACAAATAATTAATACTACGCTGTAGATCACTGCGCAGCTCCCCGTTTCGCTAAATCCCATTGAAAATTTTGTATTTGAGCTGGCGACCCAACGGTTCGGGGCCGCTATCGAGCCTGGAAAGGTAAATGATTAATTGAAAATTGCGAAAACTTTACACATAATTGCGATTTTGCGGCCAAACCAATAGAGATGAGCATAAATCCCACTTGACCCTTTTGTCGAGATCACCCCATTGCCGACTAACGATTTTTTCTCAGAAACCGAGTCTATCTCTAACGGTTTCGCCCCGCTATCGTGCTTTCAAAGAAAAGCCTGCACGAGTGAAAAGTGCGAAAGTTTGCCAATTTTTTTGAGGGGTTTTTTAAAAGGAAAAATATCCGTTTTTTCAGACTTTTTTCCCCAGTGGTTTGAAGGTAAAAGCTACGTAAAAAACGTGCAAAATTTGGTGTTTCCAGCTACTTCTAGAAGTGGGTTTAGAAATTTCGTAATACACCTAATCAGGAGTGAGTTACATAATGGGCGCTGTATATATTATAGGGTGATAAACAGCAAGCATTGAGTCTCGAAAGGCGGAATATAAATAATGTTCTAAATAAAATACGATTGATACAGTACCGTTTAGGTTATAAAAAAGAAAACAAAATCTGATATATTATAATGAATTAAAGAAATTGTTAAAAAAAAATAAAAATAACCTTTTCTAACGCTTCAGAGCCAATTCGTGGACTGTGCGTCAATTAGCCACTTATACAAGTCACTGGTTTAAGAAGTAATACAAATTCCAATCTGGAAAAAACTGTTATTAATTGTCACCAAATCTATTCTGAAAAAAATAAAAAACCCTAAAATTGCCCTATTCCCAAAAACAGATTTTCCCATTGAAGAGCGTAATAACATGGCCAGTTACGGAGAGAATAAGGATAGTACAACAAAAAAGCTACTGAACCTTTTGTTGTGGATGCCTATTAATGGCTATTTAATAAAAGTGTTTTAAAGATTAAGCTAGGAATAAACGGGTGTCAACCGATTGTCGTCTCCAGTAAAAACATTTTCACGGTCAAAATAACAAAGAAATATTAGCATTTATTTGGCCAAACCTGAATAGAGATAGGGCCAAAAAGTCACTAAACCCTTTTTGGTAGATGCGTCTTATTTTTGTATTAAAATCCGGTTTTTAACTTTACCCTACCTTTGAAAGTTTTCTGCTTGATGATAGAAGCAAGACAACAAAAATTCTGAATTAAAACTTAAAAAAACAAACGACACATATAAAATGAGCGCGTTTCCCCGGCCGAAACCATTGAGGATAGGGCAAAATCGAGTTACTGGACCTTTTGGCTAGATCGCGCCGTTTCCTAAATCCTAATGAAAATTTTGTTTTTGAGCTGCTGACTAACGGTTCGGCCGCTATCACCCGAGCCTGGAAGGGTAAATGATTAAAGTGAAAATTGGCGAAAACTGATACACATAATTGCGTTTTTGCGGCCAAACCAATAGAGATAGAGTGAGCAGTTGAGTTACAGATATGCGGCTGTGATCTTAATAGTAGGGATTAACCATTAGAGAAAACGACTAAAAAGTGAGACTACCTTTCTTGTTCTGGAAATTTAATTGTTGTGTTTCGATTCCGTGCCGTCAGAATTTTTACCTGCGAACTTTGGTTTAGCCAGGAAATGATGCTCGGGAGAAAAGTCTGTCACTGGTCAGCCTATCGTTGAATTGGCTAAAATACGGAGCAAGATTTTGCATTAAAGATGAGATTTTAGGGCTTACCGTAAGGATATACGACAAAAAGCTACCCCAAACTCTTTTTTTAGATCTCTAGAGTGTCCTATTTAGTTGAAACATTTAGGAATTTAAGTTATGACCAATTGGTGTTCGGCTGCTACCGCCTCCAGAAACAGAAAAATTTTCATCGCTAAAAAATTAATAAAATAATTCCCTTTTTACACAGGTTTTTCGGCTCGGCCAGAGACCACTTAGACGATAGTGGCAATAAAGTTAATTGTGAACAGCTTTATATTTTTAGAGACACGTCGTTTACTAAACTTGTTAAAGGATGACGTGTTTTGAGCCTGTTAAAGACGACCAACACGTTTTAGCACTGCCCTATCAAGGTGGTCCTTGGGCGAAGATGTAAATTTTGTAGGCGAAAAATTTCCAAAATATTTTCACTTTAATCGCGTTTTTTGCGGTCAAAAATAATTTGGAGATATAGAATAAATAGTAAACTAACCCTTTTTGTAGATCCATTATTTATTTACTAAAAGTTAACCCTTACTTTTATTTTGACCTCCGACCCATTGTTTCGCCGCTATCGACCCCAAAAAGCAAAGATTTTTCCCACGTGGAAAAAAATTACATAAAAAATAATTGCAACATATTCACGTTTTATCGGCCAAACCAGATGGAGATAGGGCAAAAAGTTACTCGGACCTTTTCGGTAGATCGCGCGATTTGCTTAATTTGATGGGTTCAATCAGATTTGAGCACGATCTTACAGTTCGGCCGCTAATCGGCCTCGAAACATTAATTTTTATTGAAAAAATCTCTTGGAATGTCAAAATATTTTAGAGAGTTTTGTCTCTTAACCATGGAAGATAGAGCAAAAAAGTCACTGGACCATTTTTTGTAGTTCACTCTTCATTACCTGACCATGAATTACTTCGTCTCAGATATGAGCTAGCCTCCAACGGTTCGCCCGCTATCGGACTTACAAAAAAATGGCCTGCAAGGGAAAAAAATGCACTTTTTTTCACGAATTTTTTTTAGGTGTTTAAAATTAAAAAAATCCCGGTTTTCAGAATTTTCCTGTTGGTTATATATGGCAAAAGGTACCTGCTTGCCAAATTTAAAGTTTCTTCTAAGCATTTGTAGAAGATAGGTTAAGAATTTGTATACATTATCAGTGAGTGAGTGTTTTCCACATGCGGGCAGGTATAAGGTATAATTAGAACTCGCCTATCGGCTCGCTGGGGGCTACGCCCCCCCGCCCCCAAAGTAAAACACGCTTTTGCAAATACGGGATAAGGCGGAATTCGGATGACTGGTTATGTCCGGTACATTAAGGTGTAAATGACACAAAGGGATGTTAAAAATTGGGGACCTTTTTTCATAGATTTTTTTCCGGGATTCGATAAAAAACTTTTTGACTTTAGAGGGCATTTTGGCGGTTAAACCGTTAGAGATACGAACAAAAAGTGGACTGGACCCTTTCTTGTTGGAATATTTAATTTTTGTCTTTCGATTGTGGCCCTCAGATCTGATTCTACACCTATGGTTTAGCCAGAAATGAGCTCGGGAGAAAAGTCTCTGCACGGGTCAGGCTAACCTTGAAATTGTTTTAGTAAAAATAAACATAATAAAAACCGACCTCAAGGCAGTATTTTAAGTCGAACAAAGGGGGTTTAATATCACCAGGAGGACTATTCTAGTCCAAGGCGAGTAAATTCCCTGGGTGGGTGATTAATGTTAAGAGGATTAAGGACAAGAGGGGGTTTAATATTTTCGTCAGGATATTGACTGGTCAATATGAACAAAGTTCCCAGGGGGGGTTAACGTTTACCGGGGGATAAAGTCCTCCCAGGGGGTTTACTGGTCCATACCAAGGATCTTCCCAGGGGGGGGGGTTGAAGAGATTTGGTGGACCTGGTTTAAAATTCGGACCATGAGGTCATGGCAGGAAATTCCCTGGGGGGGGTTTAAATGTTACCAAGGGGTGTTAACACGATCAGGGGGTTGAATGTACAGAGAGGTTATCAGGTCATACCAGGAAATCCCCTTCCCCCACCGGGGGGGGGTTAATATTACCAGGGGGTTAATTGACACACTTGGGCCTTTTTTATAGAGGGTATTGTGTCTGTGAACATAAAAAACTATTTTCCTCTGTCCCAATCTACAATTTACGCATAGCTAACGACCTCAGCCAACTCCCGAAGTCACTGAACCTTTTCTCTGTAGATCACGTTATTTCCTTAAATGCCAGCTCTCTCGTTTAAAAAATTTGTTTTGAGTTACCGAACCAACCGTTTTAAGCCGCTATATCAAGCCCGGAATGTTAATTTTTTAGGCCGAAAATGTCCAATATTTCACTTAATCGCGTATTTTGCGGATCAAACTAAGTAGGATAATTATCAATTTTTATAGTAAAAAGGTCCACTGGACCTTTTTTGTAGGTTCATCTTATTTCCTAAAATAAAACGTTAGTCTTATTGTTGACCTCCGACCAATGGTTTCGCCGCCTATCGACCCCAAAAACCAAAAGTTTTCCGCGTAAAAGTTACACAGACAAAATAGTACATAACAAATTCACGTTTTTTTCGGCCAAACCAATCGAGATAGGGCAAAACCCAATTACTCGGACCTTTCTGTAGATAGATCGCGCAATTTGCAATTTTGATTGGGTCAATCAGATTTGAGCTACGACTAACGGTTTTCGGCCGCTATACGGGCTTGGCAACATTATTTTTACTCGAAAAGATCTCCTGAGAATTTCAAATGCTTCGTAGCGTTTTGTCGCTTAAAACCCATGGAAGATAGGAGCAAAAATAAGTCATTAGACCTTTTTTGTGTAGTTCACTGTCATTCCTGAACCATGATTTTTTCCGCAATTCAGATCCGAGCTAGTTCCAAACGGTTCGCCCGGCTATCGGGCTTACAAGAAAATGCCTGCAGGGGTGAATGAATGCGCGATTTTTTGGGAAATTTTTTTGATGGTTTTGAAAATGAAAAATTCTCACATTTCCG
This sequence comes from Homalodisca vitripennis, assembly GCF_021130785.1. Lineage (NCBI taxonomy): Eukaryota > Metazoa > Arthropoda > Insecta > Hemiptera > Cicadellidae > Homalodisca > Homalodisca vitripennis. The sequence continues at coordinate 16,530 of NW_025784777.1, forward strand.
GATTTTCCCTGGTGGTTACACGTGGGAATAAGCTTGATAATCTCGTGTTAACCAGAATTTTCAGAGTCTCTAACATCATCTGGAAGTAGGTTTAGAATTAGTAAACGTGAGTCTGTCCATCAGTCAGTTACTACATGCTGGTTGTAGTGTATATTCGATATATGATTGAATTGTGGTACACAGATAGCTTTCCTGGATCCACGTGTCACGACACCACGGGATAATAACATCCCCCGACAAAGTTGAGAATTTTTTCATTTTCAATCCTCTTCACAAAAAAATTCCCAAAAAAATCGCGCATCGCTCTTCACCCCTGCAGGCAATTTTTGGTAAAGCCCGGGATAGCGGGCGAACCGTTGGAGCTAGCTACGGATCAGACGTGAAAATTCGGTACATGGTCAGGAATGAAGTGAACTACAAAAAAGGGTCTAATGACTTTCTTGCTCTATCCTTCCATGGTTAAGCGGACAAAACGCTCGAACATTTGAATCATTACCCAGAGAATTTCTCGTTAAAAATATATGTTTCAAGCCCGATTAGCGGCCGACCGAACCGTTGGTCCTAGCTCAAATCTGATTGACCCATTAAATTAGCAAATTGCGCCGATCTACAGAAAAAGGTCCAGTAATCTTTTGCCCTTGTCTCGATTGGTTTGGGGCCCGAAAAAAAACGGGATTATGTACAATTTTGTTGTAAGCTTTTACGCGAAACTTTTGGTTTTTTGGGGTCGATTAGCGGCGAAAACCATTGGTCTGGAGGTCAAAATAAGACTAACGATTTTAATTTAGGAAAATAAGATGACCTACAAAAAAGTTTCCTCGCAGTGACTTTTTACTATATTTCCCTTAGTTTGACCCGTCCACAAAAACGCGATTAAGTGGAAAAAATTGGACATTTTCGCCTAAAAATTATACATTACGTGCTTGATAGCGGACTTAAACGGCTTGGTCGTAACTCAAAACAATATTTTTTAAACGGGATTTAGGAAATCCTAACGTGATCTACAGAAAAGGTACAGTGACTTCGGGAGTTGGCTGAGCGGTTAGCTAAGCGTCAAATAGTAGATAGGGACAAGAGAAGAATATTTTATTATGTTCACAGACACAATACCCTCCTAAAAAAGGCCCAAGTGTGTCATTTAACCCCCGGTAATATTAAACCCCCCCCCGGGGATTTCCTGGTATGATCCTGAATAACCTCCTGTAACATTCAACCCCCTGATTTGTTAACCCCCCTGGTAACATTAAACCCCCCCAGGGAATTTTCCTGCCATGACCTCATGTCCGAATTTTACCAGTCACCAAAAATCTTCTTAACCCCCACCCCTGGGAGATCCTGGTATACCAGATAACCCCCTGGAACTTATCCCCCGGTAACGTTAAACCCCCCCTGGGAATTTGTTCATTATGACCCCAGACAAATACATCCTGACTGAAATTAAACCCCCTCTTGTCTTAAACCTCCTTAACATTAAATCACCCACCCCAGGGAATTTCTCGCCTTGACTAGATGTCGCCTGGTGATGATTAAACCCCCTGTTCGACTTAAAATACTGGCCTTGATGTCGGTTTTTATTATGTTTTATAACTAAACAATTCAAGATAGCTGACCCTGCAAGACTTTTCCTCCCGAGCTCATTTCTGGCTAAACCATAGGTCGTAGATCAGATCTGAGGGCACAATCGAAGACAAAATTAAATTTCCCGACAAGACAAAGGGTCCAGTCACTTTTTGTCATATCTCTAACGGTTATCCCATATATATATACAGCCGCATGTGTAAACTGACTGACTCACTCACTGATAGGCGATACAAATTCTTAAACCCACTTCTAGAAGTGCTGGAAAACGTGAAATTTTTGCACCACAGCCGTAGCTGGAATCTTCAAACCACATGGAAAAGTCCGAAACACCGGAATTTTTTGATTTTGAACCCCTCAAAAAAATTCGCGAACTGACCCCTTTTTGCCCTTGCAAGGATTTTCTCTTTGAAGCCCCATATGCCGGGCGGAACCGTTGGAGCTACTCGATTTTGACGAAAAATTTCATAATCAGGAATGAAGTGAACTAGCAAAAAAGGTCTATTGACCTTTTTGCTATATCTCCAGCGGTTTGGGCCGCAAAACGCGATTACCTTAAAATATTTTTGAAATTTTCGCCTAAAAATTTACATTTCGGGCTCGATAGCGGCTAAAGCTAAACGGTTAGTCGATAGCTCAAAACAATTTTACAATTGGGATTTAAGTAAATTGGCGTGGATCTACAAAAAACGGTTCAGTAACAATTTTTCGTCTATCGCCAACAGTTTGGCCGCATTACAACGTTTTAAAAATTATTGATTTCTCTGAGTTTTAACTTTAGAATTTTTGTTTCCGGCTTCTGTGTCACGGAACCTTTATAGTTAGTGTAGATTAAAAATCGCATTTTAATACGAAACAATGTGGTCTAACAAAAAAGGTTCCAGTGACATTTTACTCTATCTTCCCTGGTTTAAGCCAAAAAACGTGATTATGTTGAAAATAATTTTCACTCAAAAAATTAACCTTCTGGGCTCGATAAGTGGCCAAAACCGTTTTAGCCCTAGCTTAAATGTAAAATTTTTTTTAACTAGCTATTCATAGGCAATCTAAAAAAAAAAGGTTCAGTAGCTTTCTCTCGTTTATTCTTTCCGTAAGCCTGATAAATGCTGCTAAAGGACAAATTTCTTCGTCGTTACTTTTAGGTGGTTTTGAATTTT